>NW_010167855.1:331-13719 GCF_000695765.1 Mesitornis unicolor | reverse complement strand
GCTGGTCCCACTCTGCCCGGCACCCCCTTCCAGCAACCTGCGGCTCCCTGAGCGGGGCCTGGCCCTCGGCACACCTTGGGGTGCAAAGATCGGCACGGGTGCGTGTGGATGCAGCTGCGCCTTCCCGCTGAGCCGCGGCACCTTTGGGGGTGGGTGAGGAGGGCGTTTCGTGGCCTCTGGCAGGTCTGCTGAGTGCAAAGGGAGCTCTGCCACGCTGCCCCTCCTTCCTCCTGTCCGGTTACCGCCACACAATGGATGCAGTGTGTGCCCGCGGCTTCCCCTGCGAGAATTACAGTTGCATGGGCAGGCGCTTTATCCTTTCTGATCTCTCCTTTTCTCCCCCCTTCCCCTGAGGGTTTGTTTTCCAGCAGGCTGAGTTCAAAAAGGGCACGAGGTACTGCTGGCAAACAGTATGGCCCTAAACAAACCTTTTTAAGTCAGAATCGCATGGATTAGACCCGACTTTCCATTCACATGCGGTGCTACCTGCAAGTTCACAGTGGCTGAGCTGTTAACAGCGAGGTGGGTGAGAAAGCACCTGAAGCCTGCGACAGAGGTCTGGAGAACAGCTTGCTGGGGGTAGGTGTGCACTGCTGGTGACTCTAGGGGCATATCCAGTGCAGACTGCTGGAGCTGCTTTCCTTCAAGGAGAAACTCTGGCTCTGCAATCTGAGAGCTGCCTGCCTAGGGGACTGCCAAAGACACCTTGTCTTAAAGCCAGAGGTGAAGCTTGATGCACAAAGTCCTTGGGCTACTCTGAACAGCACAGTTAGATAGTGCAGTTCTGTCCCTGAGCAAGGATTTTGGCAGATACTTCCTCTTCATCCCTCACCCCCAGCCTCCCTTCCGCCCGCTGTCTGTCCTGTCCCCCTTTCTGTTCATCTCCCCCCTGCAGCGAGGGAGTTTGGAGGACAGTTTGAGTAGCATCACACTGCCTTTTTATGGTAAACATGCTGCAAGGGAGCACTGTAGGAGGGGTTGGCCTCTCAGAGCAGAAACAAGCCCATGACACTGGGCAAGACTTAAATTGCCTTGACTTATGGTGCCCACAGCAGCATGGGGGTGGGTAGGAGGTGAAAGGCTAGGTTGAGAGGCTAATTTCTCTCCCAACTGTACCCAGAAAGATCTCCGAGCAGCTCCTTTCTTAGCACTTACTGTCAGTCTGGGTGCTGAGGGCTTGTGCTTACTGGAAATACACTGCCTGGAACAGAGGCCAAATAGTTCCTGTGCTCTGATGATGAGGGGTGCAGGCTCAGCACTAATGGCAGGAAAAGAAGCAAACCAAAACCAGCAAATGTTCTGCCAGCCCATCAGTGGGTACAGTGCTGAAATCCAGCTTGCTTGGTTGCCAGCATCTTTCTCTTTGCTCAGATCTGTGAGACGACACCATTTCTGGGGAGCGTGACCCCAGATGGAGCACTGCTGTGAGTCTGAGGCAGCTCATCCGAAATAAGCCTTGCTCAAACATGCCTTGCAGCGTGCTGGGGTAGGTGAGGATGTGTTCTTGCAGTGCTTGCCAGTGGGGAGTAGGATGTGGGAGAGTGGGCACAATATATCAAAGCATGGCCATGTCTTTGAGGTTGGTAGTTTGGGGGGGAAGTGGATGTTCTCCCCAGCCATGTTTTCCTGTTGTCCTTCCACTGCTGGAAGGGAATGAGCCTGGCAGGGTGAGGTCTGCGATGGGGATCTTTTCAGCTGTGGCTGGAGGGGAACAGTGCTGGTGTGGGATGAGATGGCCCTCTGGCCCTGTCTCCTTGGGGCATCCTTTCCTGCCCACGCCGTGGTGTGGCCATCTGTTTTCTTAACTTCTGGATGAGCTCAGCCAATCCTTTGGGATAGCTAGGGATAAATTGTGACTTGCTGCAAATAACCTGTAGACAGAGGCATGTCCAGGGAGTATTTTAGTCCCTGACACATGAGCCCTGCCTAGAATGGAAGGCCTGATTCACTCACAGTATCTCACTGGAGGCCAGCACCTTTCAGGACACCTCCAAATCTCAGTCCAAATGAGGAGACACGCACACCGAGATCCGAACAAGGCATTGCTGTTAGTGGTAGCTTGCACCTCTGATCTCCAACAGACCTCCGGGGACCTGGAAAGGCAACGACTGGCAGGGAATGTTGGTGATGTAGTCCTTGAGTTCCTGAAGTGTTGCTGACAGGTTTATTGCTTGAAGCGGTAGTCTGAGGGGAAGGGAAACCCAGGTCAAACAAGCTTAAGGGGCCTTTGAACTAGTGTTTTGACCTGAAGGCACTTTGTCGCTGTTCTCTGTCAGGGTGCCCCTGCCCTTCCCCACTTAGCTGAGACTTGGCATCTCAGCAGAGAAACTCTTTTTGGCTTTCCAGGAGGAACACCACGTCTGGCAATGTGTGCAGAGCCCTGCTGTGAGATAGTGACTGCCTCCAGATGCCTTATCCAGAAAGCCATTTAGAGCCCTAGGCTGTGACTTGGATAATTCCCTTCCCTGATTCATTAGCAATGTGCAGTCTTTCCTGTAATACCCAAATCTGCCTGTGCTAAAGGCTGAGAGGGAGAGGCGATATCTTTTAATAACCACATGATGCAGTTAGATAAAACTTCTGGACATGCAGTTCTCTGGTGGCCTGGGTTAATGGAAACACTGCAAGTAGAGATGCAGCTGGGTTGAGGGAGAGGGTGCTGCAACTGCTTTTGGGTGAGTGGGGCAACTGCTTGTGGTTTCTGACCTGTCTTTCTCCCTGCCTCACCCAACCTCCTCTGACCCCACCTGGAGAAGGCATCAGACTTGGATGGGTCTCGCTGTGCTGCAGGTCTTGCAGGTGCCGTGCATGGTGTGAGGTAACTGCTGCGGCTGGGGCTGCAGCCGCTGGACGTGGGCTCCACCTCGCAGAGTTGGCTCTTGCCATGTGTGCACAGGACGTTTGCTTTCCTGATGGCGCTAGTGGCTGTGCTGTGGTGGATCCCACTGGGCAGCGCTGCCGTGTGTGGCAGGCACCTGCCTGGCTCCCCCTGCTCAGCTCTGCTGAAGGTGCCCTTGGTTTTCCTGTTCTTTGCTTTTGAAACTGCTCGTTCGTGTTCCCAGCAGCTTCTGCTTCCTTTCAAGGTGGGTGCCAGGGGCTTGGCTCTTACCGGCTGTACCGCTCCCTGTAAATGCAGGGCTTTGGTGGCACCAGCAGGAGGGTTGTAACTGCAAAGGGGATGTGTGCTGGGCAGTTTTGGCACCTTGGTTCATATCCTGGTCCCTCTGCTCCAGAATTATCCATCTTTGAGGTTCCCCCTTGCACCCCTTTGGTGAGAGCTGACAGATCAGGACAAGCGGAGTGAGAGTGGTGGAGGGGACAGATGTCTATTTACTGATGTGTGCTATAGTGTCTGTATGTGTCCTCTCTCACTGGCAGCCACCGTGTAGCCAGATACTGAGGGAGACTCGCAAAGCAGGAGTAGTGTCAGGCTTTGTTGCTGGAGGATGGTTGTGCTGAGTGGTTGTGGTGCTGCATGTCTTTGCTGGAGTTGCTGGGTTTCACTGTTCAGGTAGCAGCTGTGGTAAGTTATTTCTTACCTCCAGCCCTTGTGGGACTGATGTTGCCTCCCTTGTTTCATATTGTGGTGTTCCAGGGTGACAGGGTTTGCTGTGGCTAGAGGAGTGCAACAACGCTGGCATCCAGCACACCGTGCACGCACTTCTCTGTTTGGGGTTTTAAAATAGGTACGACAGACCAGAAGCACGGTTTTGTTAGGTTTTACCTGCTTTGAAGATCCTGTTCCTCCTGCATCTCTGAGCAATGTGTGGATAAATGGCTTTAAATCAAAACTCCTGATTCCTCTCGGATTCCTTTGCCCTAACTTATTTGCCTGGCTCTGTGCTTTTGGTTTGGGCTTTCTGCCGATGAGGTGATAATCCCTGTAGCCTCCTCGGAGAAGGACTCCTCCATTCCAGCCTGCAGCTGTGGGGTGTGGGTGCCCAACTCCTTGGGGCTGGAAGAAAGAGGTGCGCTGGTGAGATCCCAGCAGAGGAAGAGGATCTGACACATGCAGGCTGCTCCGCTCTCTGCAGCACAGGCTGCGTGTGGTTTTTGCCTGCCTTCCCTCTCCTCTGCCTTTGCCCTTCTCTCTCCCTGTTGTGCGTCGATCTGGATAGACGCTCTTGACTCCCCTCCTGGGACTGCCCTGGGTATGTCGCAGGGGCTCATATTACTGGACATGGTGGTTAATCCTTTCATTGCCTCACAAGCTAAATGCTTGCTGCTGCTATCATATTTGGGAGGGGTCCAGGGAACTTGCATCCCTCCCCCAGCTCCTCGTCCTGCCTAAGAGTTTCTGTGAGGACTCAACATGCGCTGTGATGGAGCACGGTGGCTGTGCCTTTGCCAGCACTTCTGGGGACATGTGTACAGCCCTCCTCGTGTGAGTGGGGAATGTGCTACAGGACAGTGCACTGATCTGGGGCTGGGAACGTGCAGCATGCAGGCACTCTTCCATGGACTGAGCTGTGCTTTGGAACAGGCTGGAGGAAAGGGACAGGACCAAGGTGTTTGGTGCTGCTGATTTATGACACTCTTGGCTCTGCAGAGGCCTGTCTCCGGAGCGCTCTTATGCAGTAGCTCTTCACGTGACTGTCTTTTGGGTTTCAGGTGACGGCAAGCTGCAAAACCCTCGAGTCCAGCTGGGATGTACTCTCTGTCCTTCAATCTGAGAATCCCTGGCTAAAGGGTGGTCCTCGCAGCCACCTCCAGGCCCTGCCAGCTTCTCCAGCTGTTCTCAAGTAGCCCTGCAACATTGGCAGCCTCCAAAGGTTAGTTATCTTGCTTGTTGACTAGAAGGTTTTATGTGCTCACTCCCTTCCTTAGTGCTTCTGTACCCAAATTGGTAAACTGGGGATAATTGCATGGCAGATGGTCTTGGCTCTGTGGGCTTCCTCTCTGCTGGGTGTGTGGGTATTTGGGACCTGTGGGGAGGTTCTGAAGACAACACTGGCACTCATAAGCTCCTGTGGCCCAGTTCTGTGGAAGGAAAGACCAGATTCCCACATGAATCCTTGGAACAAAGTGTGGTCCCATCTCTGTGGCTCTTTCAGTTGAACTTTCCTTGAATATGCACATCTGGATCCTTTCCCCCAAACACTGCTATGGTCTATTGCTTGTTTCTAGTGTAGTGGGCAGTAAGTGACCGGGACCTGGGCTGAACAAGCTCCCTGGGCCAGGGGAAATGGGGAAATCTGCCCCCTCTCTGAAGGCTGGAGGCTTGTGCTGGCGTTGTTCTGCCCTAGGAGCTTCTGTCCCTTACCCCAAGTGTTTCTGTGGGGTCACTGTTCTCAGTGACCGCCTCTCTCTCCTCTGCCCCTCATTAGTGCAGGGCTTGGCATGCCAGCAGGAGGGAGCCTCAGCGTGTCTGTGCCTTGATCGGATTTGTCAAGGCTCCTTCTCTTTTCTTCCTGTTCATTGAGGGCTGAAACAAAGCAAACAGAAGAGAGGAATTCCAAAGAATAGGAGTGAGGGAAGAGGGGGACGCTGGAGTGACAGGCAGCCCCTGCACACATGCACCCCCCGCTTTGGTCTGGTGGGGCAGAGCTGGAAGCAGAGCATTTTGGGAGGCAAGGCCTCCTGTTCCCAGCTTCGCCACCAGCTGCCTTGCTCCCCTGCTGTGGGGCTGTGTCGTGTTGCATCCCAGAGAGCCCCTGTCCCCACTGCCTAGGTAGTTTCCCTGGTGAGACCGTCCACGCTGAAGTGCCAGTAGTGAGGAACAGAGGGCATGGGCATGTAGGCCTGAACACAGCTTGAGGGAAAGGGGCTCTTATTTGAACAGCTTTGTTTGTCATGGGCTGCAGTAAAACGTTTCTCACTTTACCTGTGCCAGGAAGGTTTCCCCTGCCAGGCAGCCCCAAACGAACCTGGCGTGGAGCTGAAGGCCCTGCCTGGGTGCCAGGGCGGCAAGGCCCCTCCCCAGCCTGGAGCCAGATAAGCGCTTGAACAAGGCCCTTCTGTGCAGTCAGGTCCGGGAAGTGCAGACTAACGCAGCCCGGCCCTCGTATCGTTTCCCCAGAGACAGGGAACCGGGGAGTGGAGCTGTGCCTGCCCAGGCAAGGCTGCTGCAGGTAAAGCTTCGCTCGTGTCTGATGGAGACCTTCGCTACCTCCTCTGCCATCCCCCGGCCATTGTGCAGGTTCCCCTTCATTCTGCCCCCAGCCCTGCTATGAGTTGGATTAGGGGAGGTAACAGAATGCTCAGCAGCCCTGGTGTAAAGCACTTGAGGTGAAATACATCCCTACTGGTGACCCCCCTTGCATTTAAGCCACAAGGAGCAACCTTTAAGCCTCTGTTTCCTTTCCTTCTTCCTCCTTGTTCTCTCCCTTCTGGCAATCTCTGCACTCTGTGGTTTAATTAGAGAGTGCAGTAAAGTGCTGAGACTCCAAAATGTGCCGATTAGGGGGTTACTAATCTGCTTCCTCAATGGGTGCTCACATCCTGCCCAGTCTGTTATCAAGATTGTGTCCCTGGAGTGGAAACTCAGCCAAACTCGAGACTTCTACCTCTCCTGAGGAAGGGCAGGGGCAGACAGAAGAGCTGTGGGGGAGGCAGGAAGGGAGCTGTGGGCTTCCAGAATTCTCAAGGTGGGTTTGCAGTCTGCGTTGGCTGTCTTCACTTCTTGTACCCTGGCTGGTTTTCGTGCTCCAGGAGCAATAAAGCAAGAGTTAGGTGTTTTGGTTTGGGTTTTTTTTGAGCGCTGTCTTCCTGTTCTGACAAAAACAAAACAAAACCAGACCAACTTTCTGAGGAAGCAACTGCTGGTCATATCCTCATCTGTGGAGGCTGAGATCCCTTTATGGAACATATGCTCTCGGTGGGAAGGGGAAGGCGGAGTATTTGGTGTTGCAGATGGAGGCACCAGCTGGGAAGGGGGAGTAGGGAATATGGTGGGAAGGATAAGACTCTTCCTGGAGGTCGGAAGAGAACTTGATCCTGGTGATCACAGGATGGGCAGAGCTCTTGTGTCCCGCTCCTGGTGCAGGCTGGGCACTGCACAGAGGTTGCAGTGGATTGCAGAAGATGTCTCGAGCCACTGATCTGCTCCTTGTTTGAGTTGTATGTGGTTTCTTCCCTCCCTTTGCCCTTTGGTGTGCTAGTCCAGGGTTTAGCTCAGCAGTGTGAGAAGCCCCAGGAATGGGAACATGAGGAGCAGCAGGAGGGGACGAGAGCTGGGAATGGTCAGTAAGGAGTTTGGGTGTTGGGAGCATTCCCCTTTCCACCGCCTGGCTGTGGGAACTGCCTCCCCTCAGGGATCCACTTCCCCTGCTTTTTTGCCCCCATCAGTCACTGCCTCATTTCTAGTTTGTAAAATGCCCCGTATACGTTTTTGCTGATAAGTTTGCAGTCTCTTCGCCCAGCCAGCAGCTCTTCCTCCACAGCTGTTAGGACCTATTTGCAAAGTTTTAAGCCTCTCTGTAGCTCAGGTATCACTCCAGGTCTTAGAAAATGCCCAGGACCCCCTGAGTGGATGGCACTATTGCTGCTTTGGTTTTTTGGAGCCTGCCCTGAGCCATTCTGGTTTGCTATTTATAGTGCAGTTGTTCCATTCCTCTGTGGACGAGCTCTGCTTTCAGCCTTGCTTGGGCACTGCTGGCACCAGTGCCAGGAATAGCTCTGGGCGAGGAAGACATATAAGTAGCTGCGGGAGCACAGCTCCCAGTTTGGGCCAGTCCGCGGTGGAAGGGGCAACAGGCTGCATCCGTGAGCTCTGGCTCTTGGTCAGCATCAGCCTCCTCTGTAACACGGCTGCTTTTCACACCGGGGAAGTGAAGGGATTGCTTTTCCTTGTCAGGCACCCCGTGTGCGCTCCTGGCTCCCCCGTGCTGCTGAGACTGCCGGAGCAGAGTTTGGCACTGTGAGAGATGGCGTCTGGAAGAGTTGCTCCAGTGCCAGGTACCAGTGGGACTGGTAAGGGACCTCGGTGTGATGTGTTGGCAGTTTGCAGGGGAAGCCTGTTCCCAGCATGTCCTTCAAGCAGTGGCTGTGACCTCTTGGTTGCACACCCTGACCTTTCTGCCCACTGGGGTGGGTGGATGCCTTTTTGGTGAGGCACCTGCCACCCCTTGCACAAGGGCCCTGCTCTCCTTTCGTGGTCTGAAGGGATCCTGCAGCGCAGGAAACACCAGCACCCTCCTTCACGCTGCTGCAGGGGCAGAGCTGCTCCGGCCCTTTGGCTCGTGGTGCTTGCAGCTTGTCTGGACAGCAGACAAATAATTAATTGCTCAATTTAGTGCCCAAAATGAAAAGCTGGAGAGAAAAAAAAACAACACAGCCGAGTTTTAGAGACCCTTTATCTTTTCTTTTAAATGTAACGCAGCTCAATTTCAAACAAAACAATGCAAAATTATACTTCTTGCTTGGAAAACAAAGCATTTTGTTCTTGTCAGAAACTTGTCCTGAAGTAGCAAATAGCTCCAAACTGTCTGGAAACTGCAGTTTTCAATCAGCAGCTATTCAGCCAACAGCGCTTACCTGAGGGCCTGGCTTACAGCCATGCCCCTGGCACCTTCCCACAGGTGGCTGGAGGATGGTGTTATGCCTCTTGTGGGCTTTTCCACCAGTGCCGATCTGGGGTTGCTCCAGTCCCTTTGCCTCCTTTCTTTTTTCTTTTTTGTCTGTAGTTAACCTAATTAATTTTGCATGAAGTGATGCAGACTTCATAAGCGTGTGTTGGGATTAGCTCTGGTCAGATGTGCTGGGATATGGTCTCTTATCCCACCGGGGAGCAGCTCCCAATGCAGGAGTTGTTCAAGAGTGTTTCGGGAAAGCAGGGAGATTTGGGGGTGGGAGCAGGAAATCTCCTGTCAGTCCCTACCAATGGGCACTGCTAGATGGGAACTTAAGGTGTCACGAGTTCACAGAGTGAAATTCCCACCACTTCGCTGGAACTGCCGTCTGCCACAAGCCCACAGCAGTGGAAGCGTCAGGAAATGGCAGCAGTGAACAGGTATTGATGCCTGGAGCACATCCGGAGACTGGGACGCAGTGAACCTAATGGATTCAGAGCTGGCCATTAGCTGCAGCACCGATGTCAGCAAAAATGCAGATATTAGAAACCTAATCTGGGCAGAGGGGAGAGAGCTGGAGACCAGCCCAGAGCTGTTCCTCTTCGGTTTCAAGGTGCAGGCAGCATCCTCCTGCCCCTTGTGCTCCTGCACAGCCCCCAGGCTTAGTCCCTCCTCTGCCTGGCTGTGCTGGCCAGGGGGGCATGTGAAAGAGGTTTGATCCAGGACTCTCCAGCCTCTCTGTTAGTGTCAGAGCAGCTGTCCTGAGGCAGGCTTCTGCTCCATCAGGCCCAGAAAAAGGCCAGTTGGTGTCAATACTTCACCTGCCGAGTATCCTCCTGGCATTCAACAACTTGTAGTCCGGGGAGGTAAAGCTGGAAGCAGCACATTGAACAAGTGTCTCTTCCGTGAGCTTGTTGGGGGTCTCAGTAGCCCGTGGCAGGGTTTCATGGTGGGCAGGAGGCACTGGGCACACCTTGAGGTGCCAGCTTGGAGCGGGGCTGGTGTACCCCAGCAGGTGGTGCAGAAGCAGAGGCTCAGTGGGAAAGCCATGACCGGCATGGACGTGTGGGTGCTCCCGTGCCCTGAGCCTGGCTCTGTGACTCTGGGGGTTGGACAGCTCTTGGGTGAGGGGCTTCCTGCTGGCAGGGAGTGAGGTGGTACCTGAGAGGTGATCCTTAATTTTTTTCCTGGGGTGAGACCCAGCTGGTGGTGGTGGCATGTCTGGGTGGGTGTCCTGGGCTGCGTGTGCAGTGTGCTGCAGCTCTGCTCACACACAGCCTTTCAGGGTCTATCCTGCTGGTCCCTTGCTGTAGCGAGGCACAAATGCAGCACATGCAGAGGATGCAAGCCAGCACCCTGCTTTCTGCTGCCCCAGTTTCCCCACAGACATGGTTGAAGGCTGTTGCCAGCTGGATCCTTCCAGCTTCTTCTTGAGCCTAACAGGAGCAGGAGCACTTGGGGACCGTGTTGCTAGCTGGGTGGCCCCTTCTTGCCTTGCCTGACAGTTGTGGCAACATGCAGCTGCCCAACTTGTAAGCGTTGCAGGATGTCTGGTAGTCTTAAGGCTCCTACACAACACTTACACGCTCTGCCGTGGCACCGGGCTGCCCACGTGTGCCCTACACAGCCCTTTCTCCAGCTGGGGCTCTGCTGGGCAGCTGAATCCAGTGGACAGGGAGACTGACCGCGGTGTGCTCCACAGAAGCAGACTGTGTCTAGCAGGCCCTCATGATCAGAGTCCCTGCCAAGAGGAGTTGCTCCCTGATGCATTCCTGGGGTTTCAGACATGGAGAGGTAAGCAGAGAGGCATGTTCCTGTGTCAGACCCGGCCTGAACTTGCTCGTTTTCTCTGGAAACAAGGAAACGGTCTGGTGACAGAAGTCCCTGCTTCAGCCAAGCTGGGAGCTTCAACTAACACCTTTCAGAGTCTGTTAGCTCCTCTTCCCCAAGTGCTATGCTTCTGTCAGAGGAGAGAAGACGGCTTTTCAGTGTGACCTTTGCAGAATAAATAGCTGAACTCTTAGAGCCTCAGAATTGTGTGTGGTGATAATGTTACAAGCCAGAGGAGAGCTTGATGCATGAGAACGACCCTTAACAGGCACAGGTGACTGCTGTCTCAGGAAGATCTTCACTTTTCTGGGATTTTCTCTGCAGCTTGGTGGTGTTAGGGGCAGTGAGGAGAGGGAGACACTTTCTTCTACAGCTCAAATGATGGTATCCAACTGTGTGGCTGCTGCTCAATCTTATCTCTACAATATGGTGGCTGTTTTGCCACAGGTTGCTCTTTCCTGAGAAATATGAAGGTTAAATTCTTACTGAGGTTTCGCTTATCATAAGACTGGGGAGGGAGGGCTGGCGTGGTAATCCGGAGCATGGGGTTTTAATCCTGCTCTCCTGGCCAAATTCCATTCCGCCTCTGTAAATTCCTGCAGCTGCCCCGCTCTGTGCTGCCTGTGTGGTATCGCCGGCTGGCGCGGCCCCCCTCAAGTGGCAGTATTTCAGCCATGGGGAGAGGGGCAGGGAGGTGACCCCAAGTCATAAAGCACTTTGTCAGGTGAGTGCTGTGGTTTATGCTTTAAAGGTGACCTGCTGAATGAGGAACTCTTCATTTGTAATGCCTAGGGGGATGTGCTTGGGGGGATTGATGCTTGGGGCTGTCCCTGTGTCCCTTAGGGCTGATGTCCTGTGACCTGTAGACAGTCTTGCTGTGCTTCAGCATCCCTTCTGCAGGTGCATGTCAGCCCTCATAGCGACAACAGGCTGAAATGCCCCCCCTGCCATGGGCCTCGCTGCTGGCTGCCGTGCTGTGGGAAGACAGAGCTGCTCCCCCCCCACATGCTTGCAGGGCTGGAGGAAACATGCTGATGCGATGGGAAAGCTCCCACTGCCAGCTCTCCCTAAACATTAACTGCTCACCTGATAGTCACTGAGTCAGGGAGAGCGAAGGCCAGTCGGGCTGAGCCATGCTTCTGCAAAAAGAGGAGATTTTGGAGGAGCAAGGTGCCAGCACATGGGTAGCTCTAGAGGGGACCTGGGGCAAGCAAGGTGGGTGCACTGTCCCAAGAGCAAAGGCTGCTTGTGTGTGGAGGGGTGGCCATCACCCAGTGTTTGTGCAGCTGCCCAGCTCTGCTAGCTGGACACTCCCTGCACCCTGGCTATTGTGCTGCCATCACTGGAGGCATTGGTGGTACAGGCATGAGGAGAGACTGGGGTCCTGCTTGCCCCTTCCCTGGTGTCTGCCCAGTGAGTGAGGGGACCTGAGTGCCTCTTTCTGTCCTGTTTGCCGTGTCGGCAATCCCTGCTGAAGTAGGAGCTGCCCTGCTCCCAGGGAGAGCGTGGGGGAGGGACGATGAGCTGCTGTGAACAGCATTTCTGCCCCGCACCCTTGCGCTGGGGTCGGAAACCGGCAGTATTGGGAAACCTCTCGTCTTACTGCTGGCTGCGCTCATCTGGTGCGAGCAAGGAGACTGAGGAGAGAGGGTGGAGAGGCTGAGTGCAGTGGCTGCAGGGATGCTTGCGTGCGGAGCCATGGCCACAAGTACCCACTGTGCCCCTTCCCTGGGAGCTGCTTACAGCCTTCCCCTCCACTTGCTGTGTCTTTAATGTTTCACAGAGAAGGAGAGGCTGCATAGCTGACCTTCCTGCTTGCCATCTCCTGCCCACCACCACAAACATCCTAGAACACCTCCACCTTGCCTTTGCTCCCCAACAGCCTACCTGCTCCTGCCCTAGCTGGCAAGGGCCTGGATGGGTCCAAGCCAGCTGGGCCCTTGCTTGCAGGAGCGAGCAAGATAAGGAGGCTGGGAAAGTGTGTGGTGAGGCAGTGGTGGTCAGCTAGAGCAGGAGGTGGTTTCCTCCCCCGGAGCAGCGCTGTTGGCAGGAGGCTGTGGGAGGTCTGGGTTTCTCCCAGCAGCCTGGGGAAGCTCCAGCTGCCTTCGATGCTTCAGCTTGTTACATGATGGTACAGTGAGGCTGGGACAGGCCAGTCCTGGGGGCTATGCTCCATGTGCCCCATGCCAGGCCAGAGAGCAGAAAGAGGGCTCCTGCTCTGGGGAGCCGCTGGCTCAAAGGAGCACCAGGGCACCCTGGGGCTTTCCTCTCCCTGCCATGGCCGGGCTGGGCAGAAAGGTGCTGTTGAGGAGTGATGGCCTGTTGTAACGGGGCTCTGCAAGAGCAAGCAAGAGCTGCCTGAGCAGGAGGTAAATGCATCTCCCGGGGCAGCGATTTTGGTGCTGCTTGGGTGGGACTCAGCCTGCCCCTGCCCTGGGCCTCGGGGGCTGCCTTTGCAGGCGCTGCTGTGTCTCTGTGAGGCAGGCTGGGGCTTGCTGCTGCAGCTCACCCTCAGAGTATGGGGGGTGGGGGGCAATTTACGTTTCATCTAAATTGCTGTGCAGGCAGTTTGCATCCTAATCCCTCCGCCTCTTGCCGGTGGTGGCCTCCTTCCACCACACCCTGCATTCTCCAGGCATCCCCAGCAGGCTCCAGCCAAGGCCAAGAAGGGCGGGGGGGCTTCTCCTTCCCCTCTGGCCCCAGGCAGGAGCCTGCTGCCTTTCCCCAGCCCTGGGGCCAGCGCGGGGGGAGCTGCAGGTAGAGCCCGGCTCCGCATAGTTAGCATTCCCAGCCTCCCACTTCTGCTGCCATCCTGCTCGCTCCTGATGTTGTGGGGCAGGTCTGGGGGATGCTGAGTGCTTTGGGGAGCCCCACTCTCCTGGGCTGGTGAGGCTGGAGCAAGCCTGGACAATTGGTGGGGGCAGCTCTGCCTTTTCAGACCTACAGGGGCATTTGAGCCCTGTCCAGGTGAGGGGCTCTGGCTCAGACCCCAGCCCACCGCTCCTCTCTTTCTCCCTCGCCATGCTTGCACCGGGGCTGGCTGTGCAG
>NW_010167855.1:0-314 GCF_000695765.1 Mesitornis unicolor | reverse complement strand
GGGGTAGGCGTCTGCTGCCCCCTGAAGCCTCCCGAGTATCTCCCCGTGTGGACAAAGGCTCCTGCACCTGCCCTGGGAAAGGAGGAGGCAGGTGCTGGGGAGGGGGTAAATAATCCCGGAGCTTCCCTTACCGCAGCAGAGGAGGGATGTTTGAGGCCCGGGAGCAGGACGGGGGCTGGAGGGAGGGCAGGCTCCTCCCGACTTACTTTGGGCAACTCCGTGCCCCTGGCGCTGGGGGCTCTTGAGTAGAAAGCGAATTTAATCTCTTGTTTTGTTTGTTCTTTCTTCCTCCGAAAGGGGGGCCGGCGCGGGGG
>NW_010167854.1:528-825 GCF_000695765.1 Mesitornis unicolor | reverse complement strand
GGAAAAATGGGATTTTTTTTTTTTTTTTGGTGGGAAAAAGGGGAATTTTGGACGGAAAGATGGGATTCTTGGCGGGAAAGGGGATTTTTGGCGGGAAAGACGGATTTTTGGTGGGAAAGATGGATTTTTGGCGGGAAAGCAGGGATTTTTGGCAGGGAAAAGGGGAATTTTAGGGGGAAAGCGGGGATTTTTGGCGGGAAAGGGGTTTTTTGGTGGGAAAGCGGGGATTTTGGGCAGGAAAGCGAGGGTTTTTGGCGGGAAAGCGGGGGATTTTTGGCGGGGAAGCGGGTTTTTGGG
>NW_010167854.1:0-219 GCF_000695765.1 Mesitornis unicolor | reverse complement strand
GTAATATTGGGTGCGCAGGGGGGATTTTTTGGGGGAAAGGGGATTTTTGGGCGGAAAAATGGCTTTTTGGCGGGAAAGCGGAGATTTTTGGCAGGAAAGCGGGGGTTTTGGGGGTGAAAGCCACTCACTTCTGGGACCACTCGAGGTTCATCCCCGACTGCATGGCGAAGGCGGCCAACATCTCCTGCTGCTCGGCCGAGAGGGTGGGGACAGGGCTGG
>NW_010167853.1:15161-17466 GCF_000695765.1 Mesitornis unicolor | reverse complement strand
CGCTCGGGACGCGAAGAGCAAGGGGCAATTAATTTTTTTTTAAATACGCGGTCACACGTGTAGGCTGCAGTGCCTCTTTATTTGTCGGCTGATTATAGCTGTAATTGCTTTGCTATTTACCCGTGGAGCAGCTTCCCTCATATTGAGGATAACGTCATTAAAAGGCCTTGTGAAGAATATTACTTACTTAAACCCAGAACTTCAAATTTCAGGTCTTAAAGGGAAATTGAAGAATTAATTAAAAAAACCCCAAAATATTCGAGCCAGGGTAGGTAGTTAAGTGCACTGAGATAATACATATGGTAAGCTGCTGACCTGAACAATATTTCTTGCCAGTGGCAACAGTAGAAAAGAAAATGGGAGAACAAATTTATAAGCAATTCAGCTATAAAACTATTCTAAGGAGAGAGTTAGAAAAGTGCATGTTTATAAAAACAAACGTTGTGCTCCAATGCTGCTGTAATGTGAATTGATGAAAAAATTAGCAATAGAGAAAGAATTCTTTAGACTTAAAAACTAAAAGCTAAACTCTAGTTTTACTTCTGCACATTTAATTTGTCAGAGAAGAGCAGTAATGAATAAAATTATAATTAATAATAATAAAGATAATAACAAGTTTCTATTAATGCCTATAAATACATCTTTGTTAATCTTATAATGACTAACAAAAACATTCAGAAAGTAGTTAAGAGAGATTTTTTTAAAAAAAACAAATGGCTAAAAAATATAATCCTACTGTACCTCAGTAATTGTTAAAGGAAGGACTCATTATCTTAATTATGTTTCTGGAGCAAACATTATTTCAATGTGATAAAAGATGACATGGCACTAAAGGTAAAGCTACAGCAGATGCTACATGAGTAACAAGCCAATATGCCCACATTCTGGTAATTTCTCCCCCCCCAGACATGTTCTCATTAATCTGTGATTAATAGGATTTGAGTATAGTAAATGATTTTGATCTATTGTCTGTCTTTGTCCCACACCATAGAGAGAGCAATTTGTCAGCTCAGCTTTTGTGTGACTATTTAATAGCAAAGAGGGGGAGAGAAAAAGACGCTAATCTTCTAATTGGCATCTATAGAGAAAGGTCCAAGAACACTGCCTGCCTGGAAATAGCTTGTGTGCAATTCCTATGCCTCTGAGTCCAAGGCAGACAGGCAGTCGTACAGCCCCAGGTGCCCATGGAAAAGGACCTGTATGTATCTGTCACACCATCACCTGCTGTCCAAAGGGAGACTGGAGAGCCAGCCGTGCCATAGAACAAGGTGCAATTTCTAACTCTTCAAAGTCTGTTATGTTTCAGCCTGTTACATGTCAAGGGAGTACTTCTTGAGTGGTGTGACTTTAATAAAGACAGAAAGTGTCCTCCTTCACGGTGCAGAAAGGAAAACGAGGTGGGGGAGGAACAGGGGGCAGTGAAGGAGACCAAAGCAGTCCTCGCACTGGGAAAATTGGAATCAATAGAGGGAACATGAAGTGCCCAAACGCCTTTCCAGAGATGTCAGCTGAACAATGGCTTTGTGCTAAGATTGTGTCACTTATAATTTAACTGTCCTCCTTAGCTGCTAAGGTTACCTAATAAATGGTTGTTCCTTTCACAGGACAAAATAAATAATTTCACAATTAGGTCACTAGTCCAAATTCAGCCAAGCATGTGAGTTGCTGCTTAAAACCAGGCATGAGGACAAGTGCTTTGCTAAGTTGTGTTCCCTCATCTGCCTTTCCCCCATCCCTGGATGTCTATTTGATGTCCTCCAAAAGGTCAGAATCAAGACTCGCTTTCTGGGTGCAGTTGAGGAGTAGATCCCTCTGCTACGGCTCAGCAAAATGCAGGTTTGTTTTGTGCAATGATTTTTTGAGTGGTCAATGTAGCTGAAGAGTTTCTCATTCAGTTTAACCACCTGAGCCATTCTGACAATACAACTATTTAAGGCAAGGCAATAACTCTAAATTAATTTTCTTTTGAGGACCTATGTAATTTTTATTGGTATCATTTAGGGCATATTGCTCTAAGTAGTTTTATCAAATGAATGAGTGGAACTAGTAAATCGCATCGAAGAAGGGTGCAACTGTCTTAAACCAGCTTTTCCACTTGGAGTGGAACCAACTTGGAGTGTGTTCACTTGGAGTGAACGCACTACTTCAGTGGCTGTAACATAGAAAATCTTTACTGTCTCCGTTTTAATGCTAATGCATGTGGGTAGGATTTAATGGAAACTGATAAAGAATAAAGATTAGGTGAAGCGATGTTTCACTAGAGGAAGAATAAAACCACAGACAGAATTGAATCTGATTTAAAATG
>NW_010167853.1:0-15130 GCF_000695765.1 Mesitornis unicolor | reverse complement strand
AGGGAAAGGAGTTGAGAGTCCTAAGGCTTAAAAAAAGGGCTATCCATAGTGTGTATTTAAGTTTACAGTATTTACTGCCACATTTCACAAACAATCACATCTCTGCACGAAGCCACCAGAATCCACTGCTCAGGTGAAAATGCTGTCAGGATTTGGAGGGCAGATGTGAGTCTGGGCAGGGACAAAGCAAGTGGGGAAGTGGAGTGAATTGTACCATCTTGTACATGAATTTACAAAAATAGAGCATTTCCCTATTGCTTGGAGATGTTACTTCTGGGCATGCTGAGCACAATTATCACCAAGCACAGAGGCCCTTTTCCATCCTTGGGTGTAAGCACTGACATTTGTTCACATTTCAGGCACGGCAGGGAGAACACATCCAGACTGTCCCTATGGAAATAGCCAAAACACTCCCAGTGGAAACAGCTTCCAAAGCAGAGATGCTGGAGGTGTCTTGGATCTCTTAATCCCACACTGGGGATTGCAGTGCCAGCACTGGGGCCATGTGAATGAGCTGAAGCACAGAAGTACCTTCATGCCAACATGTGTCTGTGCTCTAGCTTGTACGTCATTTAGAGAGAGGGAAATGGCCATCCTGCCTCTCAACATGAGCTTCTGCAGCACAACGCCAGGCTGTCATGCAATGTAGGTTCATGGTCTCAAACTTGGGGGTCTCTGCCTTGTGGTCTGGTTTGATGAACTCTAATGGGATGCTTGCTCTCCTGGACTGCTGTGATCAAACAAAGAAGGATTTCATCATCCAAAGCTGGAAGGTCTTGGGGTATGCTCAGGACCAGGTTCCAGCAGCCTTGGAAAAATGCAGTGTATCCTGGTCTAGCTGGTTGTCTCCACTGTCCTCCTCACTTTCCTCCATAGAGGAGAGAGGAGTCCTGCAGCCTAGATGGCCTGTACTCAACCAGTCTCTTTATGTGGAGTTGTCATCTATTTCCCTGTAGTGGTCACTGGGAGAAGAGAGGCAGCACACACGCCCCTTAACTCCAGCCTTCTGCCCCTGTTTGAAGGTTTTCTTGGTGTTGCGACATAGTGCTACAGAGAGCAAGCCCTCCTAGGCTGCACACATCTGCTTGTACTCAGGCGTTGTGCCAGGGCAGGGGAACCATAGGTAGCCAAAACAATCACCAATACATTACGTCTTAAAGATTAGGGTCCTCTATCCTGTCCAGGATGCAGGGAAAGTTGTTGCAGCTTGCTGGGAGTTTCATTCTAGATGAATACCCTTAGGGTGAGCTGAAATCTTGTGTAAAACAAACTGTTGCACAAATATACACTGTGGCCAGGTTTGTATATTGCAAGTTTTAGTTATTTTCTTTTAAAAACAAGGTTAGTTTTTATTTTAAAATGCTCAGAGCTGTGAGAATGGGAAGGACTTTTAATCCTGCAAGCAATAAGCAAGCACAATGTACCCAAATGCTCGCTCTGCATAGAGCAGGAGGTGCTGGGAGGCTGTGGGTGACTGTCTGTGATCTGGCCTTCATCTGACAGAGTCCTCTGCATCAGGACGTGAATTTATTGCATCTGTCCATCAATGCAGCTCATTACATGGAACTTGAACTTGAGCTGTCACATATTTTCCAATAGATTAATCTCTATCTAGCATGTGAAGTTGTTGCGAGCACTATTTGTTATTTGATATTTCATGCTCTCAACCCGTTCAAAAAGCTGCTGAGTTAAGGAAGATCAAAGCACAGAGTGACATTTCTCTTTAAAAAGCCATTATTACAGGACTCTGGGACTGCTGAAATGTGAGAATACAGTGATAGCAGCGAGTATTATAAAACTGTTATTTTAAAACATGACCTGCTTTCTGCCTGTCCCTTAATATCACTGTGCTTAGAGGGGGAAGGAGGATGTGTTTGAAGCAGTTATCTCCTAAGCAGGGGATAGCATCTGGTGATATTAAAATGTCATCAGATGAAAATATATGAAACAGAGTCAACCTCATTTGAATATGAAATACAAAGACAATCCAAGGCAGACAACTGCTTGTTTAGAGTGATATCTGAATCCAAAGGCTGGCTCATCAATAATAGATTAAGGTTTTTTTGCTTGTTGTAAATTGGAGGTTGGATGGGTATTGTCATTTTGGTTTTTAATTATTTACTGCATTAGCAAAGCTGGCTGTTATAAAACACTGGGCAGAGTAAAACTGTAAAATACAAAGTGGGAAGAATTAATTTTAAAATCTGACACTAGAGTGAAGCTTCAAAACGCCGTATCAAGTACTCTGAAAATTAGATAGTAACATTCTGGTAGTTCTGTCAAAGTCAAATACAGAAGCAATTGCTAAGTGTTGATAGGCAGTGGATAGAAGGTGTAATCCACTGGGAAGGTTTTGATCCAAAATGAAACAGTTTTCTACCCCTGCTAGTCAGGCAGAAATCTAATTACTCTCTTTTGATCTCTATGGAGAGGTAAACCAAAGAGTTATAGGTTATGGACAGTTTTATTGATTTTTATCTCAGAAATCAACAAGTGCAGGCTTTACACTTTACACATACTTGCTTAGCTGGTGTGAGGATCAAATATTTCAAACTGGCTTTCCCTGCTACCAAGTCAATAAGCATTTTAGTTGTTTTGTTCAAGTTGTACTGTTGATGTTAATATTACAGAACTTTTTTGCACTTAGAAGCTTTGAGGGAATATACAGGTTCACTTTTGGGTGTTTTAAAGCAAAATTCTAAACATCTGTTAATCTGCTTGTTTTTCTCTTGCAAGACTGATATTCTGGCTATAACTGGACACACATATGCATTTTTAGCTCTGCATGTGAGAACAGGATCTTCACTGTAAAGGCAGCAGAACCAAAGTGAACAGGAAGGGTCTGCCAGCTTGCAGAGGTTCAGCATCCCTTCCACTGACAGGGTAGAGGAGGATAACAGTGATGTAGCTGGTAACCACCCCTAAAACAATTTCTAGAGTGCTCCCAAGACATTTCTGAGATTGTCTTGGAGTGCAAGGGGGGAAAGGCTTTCTGTTTCTGGAGTTTGCAGTGCACCTTTGAGACAAACCAGCTGTGAACTTCACTGTCCATATTCTGATACTGAAATAAACCTTGGTCCTTTGTCTTGTATCTGTG
Organism: Mesitornis unicolor; assembly: GCF_000695765.1. Classification (NCBI taxonomy): domain Eukaryota; kingdom Metazoa; phylum Chordata; class Aves; order Mesitornithiformes; family Mesitornithidae; genus Mesitornis; species Mesitornis unicolor. Next base: position 12,033 of record NW_010167853.1, on the reverse strand, counting down.
GGTGCAGACATTTCAACAAATAACCCCTCTCATTATCTGCAGCTTACAGAAATATTTAATCTTAAAAAACACCCAACCCTTCTTCTCCAAGCTACTTACCATAAATCCTATGTAATTCTGCAGGATGAGTTCAGACTTGTGCCAAAATAATCAACGGAGAGGGAAGTCCTTGTTTTTCATGCAGACCTTCTATAGGCATTTTTGATTAAGTTTAAATATATAGGAAAGATTTCACTGCTACTCTTAGCTAAGACATGCAGTCATGTTCCCAGTTCAGCAAACAGGAGTTGTGCTGTCAAGCTAAAAGATGTTAAGTTTTCATGCCAGCTTTTTAAAGGTATAATTATTTGGGGTCTATTGTTGTTAATTATACAGTTTCATGCAATCTAATCAGTCTTCAAGAATGTGCATCAAGTCAGAGACTGCTTGTTCACACACACACAAAAAAGCCAGTCATTCGTATTTAACGCCGTTGTCAGAGCCACAGGCACAGACACAGAGCCTTGGATGCATGTAGCTTCAAGATTATTTTGATAGCTTCTCTTCTTCGTGTCCTGGGAGATAAGGCTGCTTCTGTCACAGCTGCATTTTTTTCCTGAATGACTGACAACCCCTTTAGAGGAGATCAACCCCTTTCTGTGCCCTTTCACTCACTCGGAGGTTATCAGCTAAAACTGCACTCAGCATTCAATCACATCTTTCCCCTGTGGCTGTAACTCCTGTTAACACAATTAACCTTCTGATGGGACCATAAAATGAATCTAGGGAGGGAAAAAGAGCAGAAATACATTCCCATGTTAAGGATTAAATGGCCACAGTGCTCATAGCAGTGTGGTTTCACCTCTTTCACAATGTTGTGTGTAAGGGGCTATTAGCACGAAGTCACCTGTCACAAAATTCTTCATAGCAATCTCAACAGCTCTTATTGGCAATATTTTTACTCTAAGGTTTAAGGAAAGTATTAGGGGACATAAAATTGGATTGCAAATGAAATCAGAATTTGTATCTATTTGCATTTTGGTTTGAAATGATAAACAGACCCACCGTATGTTCACCTTTATTTTCATTTACTGGCTGTGTTTCTGTCCTGAGCTCTGTATATCTCTGTGCCCACTTAGCTGTGCCCTAGCATGTATCTGTTCTAAGCATGTTTTAGCCACAGTATTTTTGAGAGGTCTAAGTACAGCCCCAACCTTCCTGAAGCTAAGCCATGAATATTCATTCAATTCTTCCTTTTTATCTCCCTCTCCACTCCATGGGTGGCTCGTTTTCCTGAAGAGGTGCAGAACTGGGATGGCAGCCAGCAGTGCCCCCCTTGGGCACCCTGCATAGGCTGTAGACCATGACCTCAAGGGTGCTGGTCAGGTCTGGTGCTGAATAAACCTCTGATCTGGCTCTGGCAGTCACTCTGGTTATCTTGAGCAAGCTAATGCTCTGCCCCCTTTCCCTCTACATAAATATATGTGGAGCATTTTCCCTCAATTTTAAGGGTACTGAAGTCTCTGAGTGAAAAACTAGGCATGGATCTGGAACTGCTGAGGTAAAGCACTTGGAGGACACCCCCCTGGGCCCATTGGCTCCCAGTGGTGAGGCTGAAGGTGGAACGGGGTAGGAAGGCACTTGTTCTCTCACTGACTGAGTCTATACTGCCTCTGTGGTCAGAAGGGCTTGGAGATGCTGGACCTTCTGATTTTCTCAGGTTTTGCCTGTTCTGAAGTTATGTCCAGCACCAGGTACTTGGCTTGTGTCTGGTTTCAATACTCCAAGCATCTGTAGGACTCCATGGTGAAACTTGTAACTGAATGGAACATAAATACCACTTTTCTGGCATAGAAATGTCGCCAACATGAACAGTGGTTCAGCTCAGGACATTTTGTGTTTTTCTGTAAGATTACAATAATGCTGATTTTGACTGTACCCCATTTACCAGATTTGCATAAAATCTCTAAGTGTCCAGATCTGGCTGCTAAGGGTACTTGCACTCTTCCTCTGCTGGCTGACTTGGTTTTATGTAATGCCTCTAGGAAACTTTGATCACTGCAGAATCAGGTATTTAGCATGCAAATGCCAAATCTTTATTTTCAGCATCCTTCACAGAAGCAGAGCTAATTACTTCAACACTAACTGAAGCAGGCAGAAAAAGAGAACAAGGTGCTTTATAATATCTGTAATTCTTACAGGTTTTTGTATGCTGTGATGTATGGAACAAGATTATAATGCAAACTGTCAAAGAATATGGACAAAGCAAAATAATTACATTTTGAGGGCAGACTTTGTATGTCGTTACATTTCAAAGTTTCTTCCTCACTTTCTTGTAACAGCCCTGCTCTCCCACGTAGGGGCTTGGGGGATGATCCACGTGTGTGTGGACTTCCCAGTGCTGCTGCTGTAGATTTGGAAAAGTGTTGTGAAGTTAAAACTTCTGTTGAAAAACCCACAGTTAATAATGCTGGAATGTGTTCCTGGCAAAAGAAAAGAAAGTCTTTGTGGCTAGAGACAAGTGCCATGTGCTGCTGAAGAAGAGCCAAGGGAGCTCTGTGATTCTGGCAGTTTGCAGATGAAGCAGCTCTTGGGCTTTTAGAGAAGAACAAGGAAACAGAGTTGATGGGAAAAGGAGGATGCAGAGATATCAGCTGACGACCAAAGGTCAGCCTAATTTTCATTGTAGGTTTTTTTCTCTATTTCATACCTCTTTTCTCTTTTCAGTTCAAATGTGTTAGTTGTTCGTCTGTCCTTGTCCTGAGAATTGATCGTTGCATCCATGGGAGATTGCTGGCACGAAGAAAACACAGTAATTAAAGTGAGGAAAGCTGATGTCAGGGTTGCTTCTCCCTTTCAAAGGAACTAAAAACTTCACCAGAAAACAGTTTTGTTTCCAAGCAAACTTCATTCCTCTGGGTGCAGTATCCATACTGACACAACTGAAATATGGCTTATTGTAGGCATTGTAGCAGTGCAGTGCAACTGTGGAGCTTGGCAGTGGAGATCACACTTAAGGTAAGGATATAACAGAAGAATTGCATATAAAAAGGCCAATAAAGGACAAAGCAAGGTTAAATAAGATTGCGTCCATGACTCACGCCGGTTTCCCTTGGCTTGCTTTTCACAAGAGGCACCAGTTAGCCATTGCCCTCCCCCAGGCAACTGCCTCCAACTCCAGCATCCTCTTACACATTCCCACTGTGGTCTCTTTAGAGGACGCAAACTCCATATATGTTTGGTGGGGTCACAGGGAGGTGGTCACGAGGAGATGCACTCTGTGTTGGGACATGGGTCACAGCCAGGGCAGGAGGTCCAGAAGCGCTTTCTGCTGAGCCGAGCTGGCTGTGAAGCTCATGACCCGGTGTGCTGGGCAGCCCAGGGCAGCTTCGCTAACTTGGGTCTTCCCACTGGGGAGAGAGACATGGATATAAACCGAATGGCTGTAAAAATGTGGATTCAGGACATACTAAGCAGCTCTTATCCTCTTGAAAGACATGTGCGCTGGGGTGTTATGTAAATCCTGAAAGGATACAGCTCCCAGCTCATCCCATTGTTGAAAGGCATTAAGCCTCTGAGAGTGCTGAATGCTCAGGGATTATGGCTCAGCGTCCAGAGGAGGATGTACCCAGGGTGACTTATGGTGTTTAAGGGCTTTGTGCCTTCACTCAACACTTACAGCTGTTAGGATTTCTTCTGCTTGATTTCTGGAGATGGCAGGATATATACTTTTAGTTTTGCCAGGTCCTGTTGAAATGCAGAATATCATGGGCTCTCTTTCTTTTCCTGGATCCATGCACAGATGTGCTACTGAAAAACAGTACGTGAAAGACAGCATTGTGTCTTTTCTGCTAGACCAGGTCACCTTTACACAGAGCAAATACCATGTACATCCTCCTTCACTGCCCGAGACCCAAAGCTCTTCCAGGTGGACCTGTCACCAATCTTCCCCCAGAAGAGCCTTGCTGTATTTTACAGTCCACGGCACCTTGGATTACTTCTTCTTGTGCAAGTTCAGAGTTGTGGTCCAGCCCCTGGGAATTACAGTGTCTGAGCTGTCTCTGCAATCCTGGGGTGATGTGATTATTAATCCTTCTGATGGGGCTGGAGCAGTCACTGTCTGGTGGAAAGGCTTGTGTGTTACTACATAATACATCAACCCTCCAGTGTGGCAGCTTCTTCTGAGGAGCAGATAAATTTTCCACTGTCCTGTGTGCCTCTGCGAAGGGCTCTGCCCTCCAGTGAACCAGAGGTCTGCTTGCTGTTGCTGAGCAGCACCAGGGAACGTAACCAAGAGGGGCAGGTTAGGTTTGATTATTATGGAAAACGTGACCTGCTTAAGATGCCACTTGACACAACCTTGGGTTTTTGTAAAGGAGTCTTCTCATACAGGTCTTGGAGAAAAGTAAAAGGGGCTTAACTGGGAATTAAACTGAAACATTTCTTTAAGATAAATCATTCACTCTTCATCATCTTTTTCTAGTGGAAGCAATGGGACAATCTTCTGCACCAGTGACTGTGGGAAAGCCATACCTTCACTCCATCTTTTTAATTATCACCTTTTTTTCTTTGAGATGTACTCCTTTTGTTGCTACTCCAGACAATAAATGAGGCTGCACTGGTCTAGACTGTCCCTTCTGTTTTACTCTGCATTATCTAATTTTGCTTATCTGAAACTGAAGCTCAGAAAATGAAAAAAGAAAATGTGGGAAGGTGCTAACAGGGCTTGATCTGCTGTTTTGAAACATCTGCTATTCCCCATCTTTCTGGGCTTGTGCTTCCTACCCCTTTCCTTCCAGTAGGCATCACTTGGTGAAACAGAAGTAACATCCGTTGGTCTGCATTTCAGAAAGTGTCTTTAAACTTCCAAACACAGTAGACATTTTCACCTGTATTTTCTGTGCACAAAAACTGGATGTGGAACAGTATGAGAGCAAAATTGGCGGTGTGAGCCTAGAGGTCCCCTTGAAAAAATTGACGCATTCAAAACTGTTTTTCATCCTCAGTCCTAAAGAACTGATTTATGTTCCAGGTGAATTTCTACAGCAATTTACAGTTCTTCTACTTTTTTCAATTAGCCATTTTCCCCCTATTGATATCTTATTCATTTTCATTTACTTCTGCAAAATCTTTCTTCCTGCTCACAGTACCATTATGCCTTCCCTGACTATTTCTTTGAAATTAAGTGCTTGGTTCTTTATCTCTTCATCATTAATTACTGATGTCTTTTTGACCTCCGCTTTGTAAGCTACTGTGTCATATTTCTATTTCCTATCTTTTAGACTTGGTTTAGGTATTTTTTTTCCTTTAACGACTTGCTCTGAATAGCTTTCTTCTTGTTAGTCAGTTCCCAGAACAGCCACACAGCTGAACCTTTGCACTCCTCTCTTGTTTCTCATCTTGTCTCTATTATATCAATGGCCTAGTTAAAAATGTATTTTACAGCTCTGTGAGGCCAAGCTGCTCTCCGTTTTATAATTATGCTGATTATAACCTATATAGGTATCTTGATAACTTTTTGCTATGACTGTGGGCCAGTTAGCAGCTCTCTGTTGAGGGCCAGTTGTAGTTGGGTGTGAATAGGAGTGGGCGCCACTCCAGGACTTGGGGTTTGGTTTAGGAGATGGAAATAATGTGAACAGAAGCCACTCCATGAATGTTGGATTAGTGAAACTTTAGTTTAAAGGGCTTAAGATTTTTCTCTGTGGAAAAATCATGAACTTTTTTTGGCAAGCTCTTCAGTGGTAGATGGGTGACACTTTGGTGGCTTAGGAAGATTCAGAGCTGTCCTTAGTTGTCCAAATTATTTCTTGGGCTGGTTCCACATATATAATTTCCTCATGCCTTATAGTGTCATTTTCATTTGCATCTTTCTTCATAATCATTCCCTAAGTTTTTTTATTTTCTAATTGAAAAAATTCAAATAGTTCATAAATTATTTTTCTGTCTTTGCCAAATCTCCCATTAGCGTCAGTGGAGCCTCATTTAGAGAGCAGGGTTATGCTCTGCCATCGCCTCTAAGTATTCCTTTCTCGGAGAGTGATGGCTAGGAAGGAAGGCCAGCTGGGTTTTTCAAAGCCATGAGAGCGGCCGGGCCTTCTCACTGAAATGTATTTTATAAATGTGTAAAGGGAGACATGATAAATGCAAGCATTTGCTGTCATTTTGTTCTTTTAAATAAATAACTGAGTATAATGAGTCTCAGCCACAGAATGAGCATAATGAACCTCCAAAAAAGATGTTGTCTGAGAGCAATATTTACCACTGAGGAAGGGATTGTTACAGAAACAAAAAATTGTTTAGATGTTAGTGGGTGAGATAAGAATCTATTAAAGGAATTAAAAGCGAAGATGATTCATCACACATTTCTGCTTATTTGTAAGAGACAGATGAAAGGCAGGGATTTCAAAACATTTGTATTAGAGAAACAACAATAACAAAGCCCCCGATTTAATTTTTCAGTCTCTCGGGCTTCAGAAGATGTGACTTGTTCACATTTGCCTCGAAAAACACACAGCACTGGAAACCAGCAAAGGCTCACTTCACTTTCCTACATTTCATTTCTAGATTGGTCATCTCTACATGATATTCATCTCATTTTCTTCCGTGCAAAACTCTAGGAACTGTTTCTTGCTGCATTGAGTCAGCTTTCTGATGCATTTTAATGGCATGAAGGGTTTCTCTCGATGCTGCTGCGGAGGCTGCTGTGGCATGCTGAGGACCGCCTGTCAAATCCTGCTCACCCCACACTCCTGCGTACACTTCCCTTCTCCCCTCGACCCACGGCTCTCTTTGCTAAGAAAGTCCTTTTGAACTGAGATCAAGGCAGTCAATCAACCGCCCGCGTTTTGCTTTCCTCTGTCATCGGCATGAGACCATTGCAATGGGTTAGTGTCAAGATTTAGATACGACAGGATGAGGTTAGGCGGGTACCGGAGTAAGGTCTGACAGCACGACTACGGTGGAAAATTTGTCAAAAAGTGTTTTTAATAGCAGAACATTGAAATATTGATAATATAATAATACAGGATTTTTACGGGCACATTGGCTATAGAGGGATAATAGAAAACACAACAACAAAAGCAAGAAATAGAGAAAGTAGTGAAACTGAAAGAGATCGTGTAACTAAACAAGCGAGCTGCCAGCCAGCATTGTGACTCTGTGGGAAGAAATCAGGAGTTACAGTTTAGCAAATCCCAATTCCTTTTGTTGTTCAGCCCGAGTTTTGCTCAACAGTATTCTTTTATGTATGTCTCCTGTAAGTTGAACTTCTATTAAGCAGCCTTCGAAAATGAACTGGCTTGTACTGGCTCCTACTACTTTGGATGAGAAGGGCAGTAAAATCCTGATGTGGTGGAAAGCAGCAACAATTTCTCCCACATGGGAGTGCTACTTCAAGAACCAAACACACTTTGAAGGCTGAGTGGCAGCAGGGAAAGATGGAGCTGGGGAGGGGAGGGAAGAGCTTGATTTGGCTGCTCCCCCAGGTGAGCAGTGCCCTGGGAGCTGGAGCCGCCTGCCCCAGCATCATGGGGAAGATCTGCAACACATTTTCCAGGGAGGCACGTTCGGGAAAATGAAGCTGTGCTGACTGCAGGGCTGCAAGGTCAGTGTCAGACTCCTGCCGGGCTTCTCCAGTCTGCCCCATGGGCTTGCTCCTCAAGGATGAGAAGGGTACTAGGGAGGGAGAGGGGATGAAAAGGGTAAGGAGGCCCTGGAGATCTCATGTGGGCCTTTAAAAGGTGCTCTCGGATCGAGGAAGGTCAGTGGAATGTTAAGGGAGCTACATCTGCATGTGCAGGTGTCCTCCCTGTCCCCTGAAACACCACCACCCCTTGCACCGGCTGGGCACAGCAGGCACTGAAACCCAAACTGGCTTTTGGTCTTTGCTTTTCAGGAAAATGTGAATCCTTTTTAAAGTGCAACTTTATGGGAAAAAAAAAAAGAAGAAAGTCCCCATTTTAGAATTAAGAAAAACTTTATTAGACTTATTTTAATGGCATTTCTTCTCTTTATCCCTTACCATTTAAAAATGCCAAACTGCATATCTGTTCCCACTTAATGGTGTGATGAGCCTTGTAAACATAAACCAGTCATGGGACATTTTCAACCCAAGAGCCCACCACTTTGCAGATTCATAACAGTCTAAAGAAAAATGCCTTTATGCTAAGAAATACCACACAGCTATAGGAGTCACTACCTTGTTTGCTACAATGTCTAATGCTTATTTCAAGTCCTAACTCCACTATTCCTTATTGCTGTTTTCATTTCTGATACCTTTCTGCTTGTGTATCTTCCAACTGAACATACTGTGCTTCTGTTTAACTGTCTATTTATAGTCATAAAAGAAATAAACATATAAAATAAATGCATCTTGATGCATAGCTGTGCAAGAGTACAGATGTTTTATTAATGAAAATGAATCCAGCTTTTTGTAAGTCATGGCAGCAATATAACATATCATTGTTTGCTCCTCCGCTAGACGGTCCCCGCTGTTTTTACATAGAAATTCCTGTAATACTTAATGGACATCTGGAAGAATTCAGCCAATTAATCGAATTCACGCAGGAGCTAGGCTAATGGCTGTCTGAAAGGCAGATTACATTAAATCAAACTTGCAATATGAATGAAAGTACTTAATCATACATGCAACATTCATTAGACGCGGCACAGCAAGTGTTTTGATTACTTTAATGAAAGATCAGGTAAAGTGCATCAACTGAACAGATTGAAGAGACAGCATGCTTACAAATGTTTGATTATGTTGACTATCAACAGAAACACTGACAGTAATTTATAGCAAAACATATTTGGAGGAGGAGGAGGATAGAGTCGATGAACTTGGGAGGGGAAATGAAATTTGGGCCTTGCCTCCAAGCACTTTAATTAATAGTCAGGATAGCGAGACTTTAATCAAATGTCACGAAAGAAGCAAAACATGGATTTGGAGAAACTTGTATGGCAAGTGCTAGGGTTCATTTATGTTTGCAGTACTTAGAACCTGATGCTGGTTTTGAGTCCCCTGTGTTTTGTCTGACTTTGGAGTAAACAGCGCTAAGTCCTAACTGGAAAAATATATTTTCAAAACAATAAGATTTATGCTCGATTTTTAGGTCTGAAAAAGGTAATGATTTCAAATTTGTGCTGCTCTTCCCCAGACATCCCCCAGCTGCCACTGCCCTTGCCGTCTGGGGCAGGCAAGAAGAGCACAGCTGAAGAGGAGCTGTGGCTGTAGCCGTTCCTGAGGCACATTTTGCCTTTTCCAACCTCATCAGCCAGCAAAGCATTTTGTCATTGCCACCCCAGCTTGCCCATGGGTGCTGACCCACCAAAGATGGGCAGAGCCTCCAGTCTGACACCCCTGCCGAGAACCAGCGCTGCAGCCTCTCCCCTCCGAAGCTTCATGCACGATGTGTGTTTGCCAGGTTGCGCTTTGGGGATGAGGAGGGTGACTGACCTCAGAGGCTGGAGAAGAGCTTTCTGAAAAGAGCAGCAGGTCTCCGGCTCAGCACTGCCTTTCCTTTGCCCTTCTTCATATTCCCTGCATGGAGATGAATCACCACTTCCTTTTGGGAGCTGTTGCTCTCCTTATTGCCTTTGTGAGATGCAGGCATCCAACTCAGATGTGGTTTATTTCCTCATAATGCAGTTTTCCTGATTGTTTCTTTAGGGTGCTGTTTCTAGCCAGCTTTCTGTGTTGATTTGCTCTCCTTCTCCCATTCCCTGCCACTGTTTTTCCTTATCACCATCTCCCAAGCTCTATCCGCCCCTTTGCAACTCCTATGCTGCCATCTGCTTTGCGGTGGCCAGGACATACCTGCACCTTATTCCTCAGTAATTCTTGCCATTCCTTTGCATAGGGAAGCAATGCTGCAATAACATCCTTCCAGCAGGACCTACCTGCAGCTGGGCAGGAGAGGGGACAAGGAACTTGGTAGGACCTGAAGAACACAGAGGGAGAAGTAGAGAGGATACCATGGAGTGGAGATGGGAGAAAGGTCTTGGGCAACAGCCCTGGGGAATTACCCATTGCCCCTCTGAGACAGAGGAGTTTTATGGAGGAAGCTGACCTTGGCACAAGGGCATGAAAAAATTTTTGGAAGGGAGGATGGGTAGAAGAAAAAGGTAGATATTTTTCTGAGGGCTTGGCTTCCTGCACTGTGTCCCTGCAGGACTGGATGCGCTCTAGCATCAGCACACGAGTTGACGAAGTGTGGCCATAACCAAGTATTTGTGGCTGGCATTCACCCGGTCCTGCTCTCTGCTCTCCAAAAGCCTCCTGGATTGAGCCCTTTCAGAAAATTAAGCGAACCGCAGGTTTCTCTGTTCTGACTGGACTTTACTGGAGGCAGGCACAGAGCATCCCAGCCCAGCATATGACTCAGGAGCTCCATTTCTCCCACCTTCCTGCTCTCTCATCTTCTTGTCTCTTTGGTCGTTGCTCTCCTCGCATGCAGAACTGTCCACCTTATCTGCATGTACATCTGCCTGCAGCGCAGCTGGGACTCGGCCTCGCTGAAAACCACTATTGCTATTCATATAATTAATAACCATGACCTTTCTGTGCCAAGAGTATCTTTTTCAGTGAATTACAACATATAATGATGTTTGTAGGAAACAGACTGCTGAGTATCTCATGCTGAAGGAAGCCAAAGCTTCCTATTTATGACATGGTGAGATCAATAAATAACTCCATTACGGGCAAATTTGTCATGGCAAATGGCTTCAGCCCAGGGTACAAGCTGAAACCCAGCTGAAATCTGTAATGAAATAACAGAAGTCATAATGGTCCCATGGAGGCTCTCAGATGACTAGTATGAGTTTGGGAATGTTGGTTTGCTCCCTGGAGAGGACCTGGGGTCCCCACAATGGACTAACGCAGGGGGGAGGGGAGGAAGAGCCAATATGTGGGAGCAATCCTTTGGCCCTTATGCTGCTGCTCCATTATGGAGTAGGGATGTGAGTCATGGCCTTACTGGTCTCCAGATATCAGCGCAGTGATGGCAGCATGGCCACACCAACAGCATCCCGTCATTTACAAAAGAGAGGGATGCTGAATGTCTTTGTGGTGTCTTAAAATCCCCTTCAAATCCCTCCAGCCTGAGTACCTCCACAGAACAGTGTTTCCTACCTGTGCTTATGGAAAGCTCTTTGTTAATATTTGAGCAATGGAGAAAACACAGCAGCTGTGAGCATCGTTTTCCCCTCGAGGCAAATTGTCCTCAAGTAAAACAAAACACAATTAAGGTACTAGCAAGGTCAGTTATATTAGACAATCCATATCCTCATAATGCAGATATTTCCTTCAATGTCTGTCACCAGCATCAAATCCCCAACTGCAGCAAGGTAATTGGCAGCCTCCTTCTAGGGGGAAGACAAAATGTCTTGTGCTGCCACCAAAAACACCCTGGATTTTGCCTGTGTAAGTGCTGGAGCCCGGAGGTGGTATCACTCATCTAGCTACATTGCTGGAGAAATGTATCAAGGACAGGCTTCTGAGGCGGCTTCTGTCTCCCTCCTATTTACTGCTCCTTTAATTACAAACCAGATGTCAGGAGAAGATTTAAAAGTCAACTGTATTTGAAATTCTGAAATACAAAAAACTCGACCACAACAATTTTTTTGTGGTGGGGAGGGGACACATGAAGGAGAGAAATGTTCTTTAATCCTTTCCTTATAGTTCTTTTCTATTTTATTTTTAACTCTTATTTTTTAAAGTTGTGGTTATTTTTTCTTTTATTAAGTGGCCATAGGCATTTCTCTTCTTTCTGCCCTCTCAGCCCCCAGAAGAGTTTTTAGGCTTTTCTCTGAGAACCAGACCTCACCCAAGACCTTCTTCCTCCCAGCCAGGATTGCTGTCTTACATTCCTTTTGTTGTTTATGCCCCAAGACTGTTCAGAAACATCAAATGCAGCTGGCCTCTTGCTTAATGATGTTTTATTTGAGGACTGCATTACACGTTCTCTCCAGCGTCCACGCAGGCTCACAAGTCTCAGGCAAAGTGACAGTGCTGGTCTCCAGACGCTCACAGAATCACAGAATCACAGAATATTA
>NW_010167852.1:588-832 GCF_000695765.1 Mesitornis unicolor | reverse complement strand
GGGAGCAGGACCCGTCCTGGCAGCACCTCGCGGGGCTCAGCTGCACCTGAGGCCGGGGCAGCGCTTACGCACACCGTGAGTCACCGCGGGATCACCCGGCATGGAGCGGCTCCGGGAAACTGGCGCTTACGCAGTGTAAACACCATCCCGGCATCACGAAGGGGCCCGCGCCGCCTCGGGAGCGCAGGGGAGCAGGAAACAAACCAGATCTGGGGTTTTTCATTAAAAAATAGTGCTCTTTATT
>NW_010167852.1:0-402 GCF_000695765.1 Mesitornis unicolor | reverse complement strand
ATAAAAGACAGTGATTCACGTTGGCCTGTAAACATCCCTTGGTTAAAAATAAAACAAAATAAGGGAAAAAAAAAAAAGCCAGGAAAACCCAACCGCTTCTCCGGGCGGACGCAGAAAAGCACTGATGAGACGGTGGTCTCTGGGGGATCCTCCCGTGGGAATCGGAGCCCCCGTGGAGCCACGTGGCCAGGCAGAGGTGGGGGCGACACGCGGGAGTCACGGCCCAGCGGCAGCTGACGCGCTGTTTCCCCTGCGGCTTCGCGGCACCTCACCGGGACCGTTATCGCGCGGCGTCGCCAAACGATGTGCAGTAACCCAGACCACAGGGCACGGAGAATATTAAGGCTTAGTCCCCCCGGAAAATGGCAACGAGGGGAAAAAGGCAGCGACCTCCAGGTCTGG
>NW_010167851.1:0-1110 GCF_000695765.1 Mesitornis unicolor | reverse complement strand
AAGGGCAAGTGTCAGAGGAAGGAGCCAGACTTCTCAGTGATGTCCAAAGCCAGGACAAGGGGCAATGGGAGCAAGCTGGAGCATAGGAGGTTCAAGCTGAACATGAGGAAAAACTTTGTCACTGTGAGGGTTCATTTGCTCAGAGAGGTTGTGGAGTCTCCGTGTGTGGAGACACCCAAAGCCCTGGCCGTGTTCCTGTGTGACTGCTCTGGTGACCCTGCTGTGGCAGGGGTTGCACTGGGGGAGCTTTCCAGGTCCCTTCCAACTCCTCATCTTCTGGGATTCCTTAGTGACCCAGGCTGAACAATTAATAATTATTCTACACCACAACGTCACATTCACTATAACCTGGGCACTTTGCTGGGGACAGCCCTTCTCTTCCTCCTCTTTCCTGCTCCCTCTTCCCTCTTCCCTGGCTGACATCTTCAGAGGGACTTGGTGACCTTCCTGCCCCTGAGGCCTACAATAGTGGCTGCGAATAACTCCATACATTTCATGTTACAACTACTATTAATATACTTTTTTATTATTATTTAAAATAGATCTCTGTTTAAACTCAAGAATCTCTCTGCCTGTTCTTGAAACCCCTTTCCAGGTGGGGAGACGTTAGGTGACAGATAGACTGAATAACCACAACACGCTTCTCATGGAAGCACTTACCACACCCATGCGGCTTCTCCCCAGTGTGGGTCCGCAGACGCCTGACCACGGTTCCCGCACTCAGGGAGGTGTAAGGGTTCTCACTGCTGTGGGTGCGGCGATGGAGGGTCAAGGTAGAGCTTGGGCTGACAGCGTGGGCGCAGGTGTAGGGCTTCTCACCAGTGTGGCTCCGCTGGTGCTGGGTGAGGTGGGGGCTCTGCCTGCAGCTCTCCTGCACTTGGGCAGTCATCGGGCTTCTTGCGGGTGTGGGTCAACCAGTGCTTGGCCAACCTGCGTTTGAACCGGAAGCTCTCCTCGCACTGGTCGCAGGCGTAGGGCTGCTCGTGCATGCAGGTCTGCTGGTGTTTGATCAGGCTGGAGCTATATTGAAAAGGTTTCCCACATTCCCCACACTTGTAGGGCTGGTCACTGCTGTGAGACCACTGGTGCTTGATCAGGCTGGAGCTCTGC
>NW_010167850.1:346-568 GCF_000695765.1 Mesitornis unicolor | reverse complement strand
GGTGCTGGGGGACACTGGGACGGTGTTAACGGTACTGGGGACACTGGGACAGCATCACCAGTACTGGGGGGCAGTGGGACAGTGCTACCAGGAGTGGGGGGTACTGGGACGGTGTTACCAGCACTGGGAGGCACTGGGATGCTGTTACCAGTACTGGGGGGCACTGGGATGGTATCACCAGTACTGGGGGGCACTGGGGGGGCGTTGACGATACGGGGGGGA
>NW_010167850.1:0-217 GCF_000695765.1 Mesitornis unicolor | reverse complement strand
GGGGTGTGATCCCAGGTACGGGGGGCACTGGGATGGTGTTACCAGTACTGGGGGGCACTGGGATGGCACCACCAGTTCTGAAGAGCACTGGGATGGCATCACAAGTACTGGGGGGCACTGGGGTGTTGTTACCAGTACTGGGGGCACTGGGACAGTGTTACCAGTACTGGGGGACACTAGGATGGCATCACCAGTACTGGGAGGCACTGGGATGACA
>NW_010167849.1:356-9443 GCF_000695765.1 Mesitornis unicolor | reverse complement strand
CCTAATATTCTGTGTGATTCTGTGTGTGAATATTGGGGAGGCTGTTTTGCCTATGATAGTTTACCATGTAAAGGCTAAATATACGTAAACATTACAAAAAATGAAGGCATTTGACAACTTGCACTTATATATATTGGTTTTTATCTCGTTTTACATGTGTTGCGTTTCTTCTCTCCTCCTTCCATTTCTGTGGTTCAGAGGTTCCCCCTCCCATTCTTTTTTCTCTTTTTGAAAAAGTCTTCCTCCAAGTTTTCTTTACTCTCTGAAATAGTAGCTCATTTTTTCCCCAGTTTTACTCTGATACCTAGCACACTTTTTCTTTTCTCATTGTCTCCTTCCCTCACATCCTCACTTGCACTTGCCATCTCTCACCTCAGTTTTCATACAAACTTCATAACTAGCACCTCGGTTATGCGTTTCTTTACTCCCACTACTTCATCTGGCCTTGGTTTGAGCTCTTGGATTTTTTTTCTACTTTGCTTCTCTATCCATGTCTCCTCTTTCATTAGTCCCTGTTACATGTCAAATCCTAATTTAGCTATTTCCAAGCAGAAATCATAGCTGAGGCTCTTGTCCTTCAGTCAGAAGTAGAGACTGACCTGTTTCTATCTGGCTCAGCCTTCGTCACCACTTCTTAAACATGCAGCTGTTTTATTCCACAAAGAATTGCATAAACCTCTTTAACTCCTCTGTGAAACTCTCACTTTTGTGCAATGTCTATATAAAAAAACCCCTTGAAAACAGTTCAATTGTTATGCTGTGACAATTTCAGAAATTAAGCCTTTGTCTTCCTTGGTTTTCTGTTGCTTTAAATTTCTATTTTAATCTCATTGAAGGCAGAAATAATTTATTTTCTGCCTTTATATAACATCAAACAGTCCATAATTGGGGCTGCTAGATAGAATGATAATATAAGTCATATGCCCATGTGTAAGTCTTGTAATAAACACATTTAAGACATCAGTAAAGATATGGAAATGAGCATGGTGAGATAAGAGATCTATTGAAATAAGTCTTTTAATTTAATATATTTGCTGAAGTTTTGGTTAACCAACAGAGTAGAAAGACCTTAGGGATCTTCTGAACTCTCTAAGCCATTTGACTCTGAATTAATGTCCTTTAGGATAGACTTTTTTTTTTTTTTACAGTAATGAAGATTTTCATTAATGCTGGGTTTTGCCAAATATTTAACACAACCAAAGTACCTGCAGTTCCAGTGTGATATACCATAGAGGTCATTTTAGAAAACAAACAAACAAACCAACCCTGTTCCCTATTTCCAATATCTATCTGTCTAGAAATCAGAGTCTTTTTTGTTTGGATTATAGCACATAAATAAGGGGTTTGAGTAGACATACCAAGATTCCTAACACAAAAAGACTCTTTTTTATATAATACTGAGGAATATTAATATATTTTGTAATCTTGATTTTATAATAAGAAACTGGATGCAGTGCAGAGCGTACATCATGTAGAGAGTGAAGTATTAGTACTGATTATTTTTTCCCCAATGATAAAATTTAGTGTACTTATTGGATTTCAGTAGTATCTTCAAATATCTTCTTTTCTTCTAAATTGCATAGAATTTTTTCCTTAAGCTAAAATATTTAATGTTTCCTTTTATCTCCTTTTAATCTGCTGCTTTCTTTACATTTAGTTTCTCTATTAAAAGAGTACCTATTTAAAAACCATTTGTACTTTATGTAAAATTCATTTGTACACCTCTCCTGCCACTATTTTAGACCTGGTTTTGAAGTCATGGAAGACTGGCACCCTTTGTTTCTTACATTTCATTAAGAGTTATAATACTTGTGTCAGCAGAATGCAATAGCTACAGAAAGAGCTTGCTACCAAGAATCCCTTTTATAATATATTCTTTATGACATATAAATATGAACCAATGAAATCAGGACATGATTAATGTTACTGAATTTATAGATAACTGTAGCTTAGCATGCAGCACATAAGACGAAAGAAAAGGAGTTTTGCTACATTTCTTTCTGCCAGTTGAAGGTGTACCACTAAATCTGTGAAGGCTTGGGAAACAAATTTTTTAAATGCTGAAAGCTCCATCAATTACAGGTCTAGTGTAATTAATGTTGACATATATAGCTGCATTTTAGTGCTCCTCAGCAAGAAAAAAGAAGACAAGCAGTGACTTATAAGGGAAAGGAACAATTGCAATCTGCAAAGCAAGAAGAATTAATTGATCTAAGCTGAATAAGTTGCAAAAGTTAACTTTAAGAACTGAAGTTATCTAATTTTACAAAAAGTAAAAATCACTAAAGGCAAAAATCACTTAAGTTAATAGACACCTTGTGCTTATAGTGCTAAATGAAAATAATGGCACTTGGGACTATAATAAAGAAACCACGTGGATTGTAGAATATCGTTGAGCTGCCAATGCCACATGGTGAAAGATGTGGTGCACGGTTGTAGTGAGTAAGTGAGGTGGGAAGAGTAAATATCCAACATGTCTGTGTAAGACCCAGGTAGAAGAGGTACACACTGTTCTGTTAAGTCATGCACACTGAGAAAGTGAATTTAGGCTGAAAAGTGTCTGGAGATGAACTGCTATAACCACTTAACTATATCTATGTGAAGAAGAATGGAAGATGTTGGTCTGGATGCAGGGCAAAGAAAAGCTCAAGATGGTTACTATATATACTGAGAGGCAAGGCGTAAACTTCAGAAAAGGAAAGCAAAGTAATTGATACAAGAATAAACAGGAAAAACTACCAATAACAATGTGTGGTAGTAATTAGAAGAATGTTTCTGACCCTCAGACATACAGCAGAATAACAGTAACATGAAAAAAAAATTAGTTTATGCAAGTCAGTTTGTGAAAGTGGTTATATATGACTCATTTGCTTTTAATAGATTCTCTCTGACCCTAGATATTTACCTTTCATCCTGTTCTCTTATTTCTGAGTACTTTGGGGATGGGAGAAACAATTATATTACCAGAGACAAGCAGATGATTTTTCCTAGTCTTTATTTTCTGGAGGTGGATGCCGGGTCCTTATGCTGCACTTCCGAGCTGAAGAAGGTACATTTGTGGTGAGAAAAGGTTATGTTTATTTATTTATTAATTTTGCTGGGGCTGGAAGCAGCGATTTGGAACAAGTGTAATTTTTAACAAACACTGTGCTTGGAAAAGAGGGCAGGTCAGATCAGCAGAAGGAGGGGAGGAGGAGGGAGAGGCCTAGATGAGACTTTCTTTTGAGGAAAGGAAAAATAAGCAGAGAGATCCTTGTGTTGTGTCAGATGATGCTGGCAGGCACAACTTTTGAAATATGGGTCTGGGGAAGATGGCATCTGGAAGCTTTCCCTGGGTTTGTGTTAGTCAGGTTGTGACATGCTTGTTTGAATGATGTTTGGCACAAACAGATTTACAGAGCTCTGGGGAAAAATAACCATTTCAGGAGGCAAGTAACACTTCCTTTGTGCACAAAACTAAAACAATTGCTGAGAAGCAGTATTTGTTTCCTAGTTTCCTTCTAAATTACTGAATACTGGCTGTTGCTGGAGGCAAGACATTGGACTTGACATATAAATGGTGCAATTTAGTATGGGAAATCCTATTAGTCTGTTTAACTTTATATTTAAGTACTACAAAACCACATAAGAACAAGTTATTTCATAGAAAAACTGGGAGAAAGTGTGCTGCTGTTATGGTTCTTGTATAGTAAGTAGAAAATAAAATACTACATAATGATCTGGATTTATGCATTACAAATCTAGAAGTAGTTTGAGGAAATGTAAATAAATTTTATATACCCTTCCATTACCAACTGAACAAATGCTTAGCAGAAAGCAGACTAAATGCTTAGCAGACTAAGCAGAAATGCTTAGTCTGAAAGATTGGTTTAAGGACATCAAAATAGCAGAATACCCTTTGATGCTTTTATTAAATCATGCTTATATAGATCTGAGACTACACTGTCCAGTGGCCTATCTGGATATAAGTTGCCTTCCTGTATGATGCGTAAGTGCCATTAGGTAGTGGAGGTCTGGTAGCACGTATAGGGTGTAAGGCTTTTTAAAAATCCATTCTATACTAGTTACTACTGTGCAAAGTGGGCTCTTAAAATATTATCTTGTACACTAATTGCACTGAATGGGCTAGTGTAACACATTCATGTTATTAAAGTTAATGAACAGTTACATTAGTTGAGATAGTGAAGAAAATCTAAAGGCATATTTCCTGTTTTAATTGGAGGACTGTACAGGTGAAAGGAGATTAGTATCATTATGCTGGAACTGTTGAACAGGAACAGAAGACAGAAGAAGACAGGAATCATCTATGCTTTGCATTAGCAAAATTAGTAAGCTCTTTCTCATCTGCCCATTCTATTTTCAAAGATTGCTTGAAATTGGTACTTCAAGTACAGTTTTTAATTTGCTATGTTCAATCACTTTTGGGTAAAAAGCTGATCTTTTTATTTAGAGCTAAATAGTTTCTTGTATTCAAAGGAGGAGTAGCAACTCTTGCCTGTGGTTTAGGATACAGTAAAAACTGAATGGACAATCATATGGATGTGAGATTTCTCTTCTGCCACCTGAAATTCCCATTCTGTATTTATATTTGTGGTGTCTGCAGGCTGCACCTGTCTCCACAACCCAGTGGTGTGAGGGTGCATGGGAGCACCGCCCCCCAAGGTAACACAGTACTGAGTTAGGTAGGGCAGGCACTACTCTACTGCCAGTAACTCATGAAGGGCTGTTTTTAAGGCCTGTAAAGCTGATTTTACTCAATCCCAGACTATTTACCTTTTTGCGGACATACAGCGTAAGCATTATAAGTTGTGAGTTTAGAGGTAAAATGATTATGTGAGATGTAACAACTTGAACTATTCGAGGGCATTAGCCAGTTTGCAAGTTTCTATTCATGGCAGTCTGATCCCTGTCCAGAGCAAACTTTTCTCTGATTCATTTGTTGGTGATGCTCTGAGATCAGGCAGTTTCTGCTGTTTTGTGGCATGCCCCTTATGCTGTCACATCTTAAGTGCAGGCTTTTCAGAGCAAACTCTGCTTTATCCTATTCTTATAAACCACTAAGCTTCTTTAGTGAACTGTGAAAGGGGAGGGTGAGGAGGAGTGTATGTAGCACATGTTTCTGCATTCCCAATGCTTTCTCTGTTCCAGTAGAGAAGCTCTCAAGAAGTACATTGTGCTATCTTGGCATAAAGTACAGATTGATGGCTTCTTGTGAATGCTGCATTTTGTAACAGCTTCTTGATTGGTAGTTAAAGGTGTCTCTTTCTCTTGTGGTCCTGTTTGATTTGAAGCCAGCTGCAGCATGGGAGGCTCCATTGGTCACCACCTTTCTCACTTACAGGCTCAGATGAGACCCAATTCCCATGACTCTGTAGCCTGAGTCAGTTTGAGAGGGCTGGGTGTGCATGTGAGCCTTTCCCTGAGTGAATTCAAACCCTCTTCTCTGCAAAAAAAGGGTTTTGCAAGTTTGTTAACGCATTTGTTATGAGTTCGCCTATTGATTTCCAAGGAGTTAGATATACGGAGGGTAGGGAGTTTCACTGGCTTTTTTAGGACTACCACTGCACAACCCTTTTGTTCTGGTGGTAGGGTGGTAGTTGATGAGATATTTAGGTAATCTGCTGTGTGAAAATATCCCTGGATGAGTTAGGCATATTCTAAATGCTGACAACTAGCATATACGTTGTTTTTCCAATGAGATACTTTGAATGTGTCAGTTTAACACGGAAGTTGTGCTACGTTTCTGTCATATAATAATTCCACATGCACACATTCTTTTAAATACTCTGGCAGGTTAGGCCCTCAGATATATCCATACCTTAACCTCTCGTCCTTTGCTTTTTAATCTGTACACAGCCATTTTCAGCAATTAGGTGACCTGGCATCTCCTGTGTTCTGTTTCCTCCAAGCGACCTACAAACAAAGCATCTCAAAACATTCACAGTAAAATTCTGATTTTATGTGAGAAAAATGTTAGTAAAGCAAGACTGCTAAACTGAAGTTTTATTGTGTGGTGTGAGATCTGTTAAACCAAGCTATATATATTTGCAGGTATTTTCCCCCTATTATTTAATAATATTTCATGCATTCTTTCCTCTTCCTGAAAAAAAAAGCACTATAAATAGAATATTTTGCATAACAAATATAAAGAAAACCAGTTTATTTCAATATTACTTTTTGAATTATGTTTTTCAGCAGTAATCAATGCAAGGAGTAGAAGCTTTATTGCCTGTCTCTAATCTACTGCATCTACTGCCATATTGACATATTTCCTTACAGACTAACTCCTGTAATTGGAGCTGTGCTTAATGAAAAGTTAATTAATCTCTCTGTAGGTTACCACACAAGCTTGTAAAATGATTACTCCTCAGTTCTATCTGAATGGCAGATCTTAGATCAGTACATACTGTTTGTTATAGACTGTGCAATTTATAGAAATCCTTGATATAGTTTTCTAAGATGTCGTGTTCATGTTGTGTTCAGCATAGCTCTCTTAGGAAATAACATTAGATTTCCTATTTAGCCGTACAGCATTTAGAGGTCTCACTGACAGCACTAAGCAATAGTACATCCTTGTATATTCTGGTTTGTGTACCAGGAGAAGTCTCTGTCATCTTTAATTACAAATTACCTACCAGGATGTGGAGGTAAAAAAACTAAATGAATTTACATGTAATACTCAGAAGTTCTAGTATTTTTATGTTCTTCAGATAACACCTTGCTGACAGGGAAAAATAGAGAGTAGGAACATGTAGTCCAAACAGTTACATTGGGAGTGAAAATGTTGGGTTTTTTTACCCTTGAAAGGAAATTACAAAAAGTATGCGAAGAAGCAGATGAGGGATTTGGAACTTATGTTCTTGTGTTACATGACAGAAAAAGGGGAAAATATTTCAATAAATGATGGGAGAAGTGAAAAAGAGAGAGTAACATTTTTTACATTACATGGTCTGTACTTAAGTTGTGAAGTAGCAGAACCTTAATGAGACAGATGTAAAACAAGTAATTCCTCTTAATGAAGTATTTATGAAGAGCTATTCAAGGAAATATTTTAGGACCTTTAGGATGTCAATTATAGACTGGATTAAGACACTAATAATGGACAATGCTGACAAATATAAATATATATATATATATCTCCTCTGATGCTTTCCTATAACCTCCTATGGAATATCTGATACCAGCGAACATGTTTTCTGCTATGATGGCAAGTCTTCTGTTCCTAAAGGGAAAATACTCACAGATATGTTGCTGGGGGCTTGCTTATGAGTTTCATAGGGAAGATAAAATTGTGCTGTGCTCTGCAAAGGAGCTTTTCATGGCAGCTCTCCATATAATTCTTAAGTTGTCTTTCAAGCTGTTTCTCTCACTGTCTGGATCCTTCTTTCACCTGTATGCCAGCAGGTATACCTCTACAGAAGCATTTCTCAGAAATAACTTGCAAGCACTTTGAAGATTAATAGTCTTTCCTTTTTGTTGTGAAGTTGAAGATGTTCAAATCTGTAATCCAATACTAAGCCCTTAGTTTTCTTTTCTGCTTCTCCCTTTTTCTCCCTTTCCTAATGCTTTTCCCAGGTATTTCAGTTCAATCACATAATCTTTTCTGCTTAAGGAATTGAAGCCAGTTGGCTTTCAGGTTTTTTTCATCAGTTAAAAGCTATTCTTTTTCTCCCACTACTCTATATAAAGACAATTTGCTGCCTTTAAAAGTTGTTGTCAAACATATTGAAAACTTTCAATGCAATGAAACAGCAAGGCTCTGAAAGATAATTGGTTTTGTGTCCACTCATATTCAAGCAGAAAAGCAAGGAGAAAAATTTAATTGCACTCATACAGAGCATTTCGCTAAAATTGTATGTCTAATTACAGTGGTGAACACACAGCAGGGACAGTAGAAAGAGGAGATATCTTTAAACCTTTCATCTTTGAAGAGGCCTTTTTGGCACCAGATACGGTTCAAGTTAAGAAAGCAGTCTCCTGACAAGTTATACTCCAATAAATGTGTCATTAATTAGTAGGTTGCGTATGAAGCATTTGTCACAACACACATATTCTACCTACTTATTAATAGAAAGGGTATTTTCTCTTGGTTGTTTTCCTATACTAAGAACATTCTCCTTGTTTGGCAATTTGAATACTTCATATAATCACAGTGACTTCAGATGCTTTATTCTGCATTGAAGAGTCCAGATGAACCATCCAGTTAAAGTAAATGGTGATGGACTTTTATATTTTGTCCTCCATATTAGCTACAGGATATTATTCTTCCCTTTCACACATTTGTTATGGGATTCTGTGACTGTGGAACAAATGTTTTGCTATAAAAGTGGTAGCATATATGCTTCTTATTTTGGAAAGTGTAACTCAAAGCAGCTGCGTGGAGCATTAAAACAAAATATTCCTTATAGCAACCAACATAAAAAAACTCAATTAGGTCTCAGAAATCTGTATCTCAGGAATGAAACTTTGACCTGTTATTGTTGATCATCATTCTGCAGATAACACAAAGGCTTGAGGCATTAATAGCTAATAAGTTAATATATAATAGCAGTTACATTTTTCATAACAAATCCATTTTTGCTGACTTTCTCCATTCAAGACATTTAGAATAATTTTCAGACTCTCATGAAACAGGCCATATTGGTGTTTTGAGCATTTGGGATCTAAATGCAAGATATCTGCACGAATAAAATTGTATGCAACATCCCCTCCTCAAATGCTAAAGTTATCTGTATAAGAACATTTATTTCATTTCCACTGTTGTTTAGACATTTTAATTCTATCTGTTGTGTCAGGGAACCAGTGGATAATTTAACTAAGATCCTGCTAGGAAGCCTGAAATTTTGAACTAAATGGTCAGAAAAACTGAGGACACTAGTTAAACCTTCTGAGATTCGATTTCTGGAACTATCACTGAAGTCTCTTAAGGTCAGCAAACATTTACATGGGATGAGTTCACAGTATTAATAAATAGGAAAGGCATTTGGAGATCTACTGCTTGTACTTGAGAAGGAGAAATACGTCTAGATTTTAATAACATACACTAATATAGCCACTTCATAGTATTCCTTTGATGGTTTCAAATGC
>NW_010167849.1:0-237 GCF_000695765.1 Mesitornis unicolor | reverse complement strand
CCTTGATGAACTTTGAGCAGTGGTGTTATTTAATATCCCAGTCAGCTTATGGACTTCCCTATTTATATCATGCTTTAAGATTTTTTTCGTATTGTGCTGCCAAACTTCTTCATGTACCTGGGGGATGGAGTGGTTTAAGCCTTTCTTACCAAGTATGCATTCAGGAGATTGATGTATGTGTATATTCATATATATTCATACACAGACATAAACATATATATATTTATACATATATAT
>NW_010167848.1:14624-15536 GCF_000695765.1 Mesitornis unicolor | reverse complement strand
AGAGTCGCCGGAGACCCAGGAGCTCAGCCCCCGCCAGCCCCCCACGCGCATGCTGACGTGAGAGATGGGGACATGAAGCAGGGGCTGCAGCTTAGCAGTACCCCACCATCCTCTCCCCAGGGTCTTCTGAGAGCTGCCACAGCAGACGCCGTAATGGGACATCAATATGGACTGCATTGGGCACAGCACTGCTCTCCAGAAGAGCAGCACGGGGATGACAAGAAACGCTGGGAGCAGGGACCTGCAAGCAGTCCTGAAGGTCACAGCAGGGCCGCACAGCCAGGACATCTGGACGAAGCGGCTTTTGAGCCTTTCTGAGACTTTTCCGGCATTTTCCGTAGGCTGTGGCCAGGCACCGGATTTTGGCAGGAGCACAATAGCTGTTGTGTGGTAATCACAACTGGCGTGAGAGAAGCCACGTGGGAGTCACCTGAAACCCAGAGCCCAGCAGGAGCAGAGCCTGCTGGAGAACACAGCCAGGACACCTGGGCCAGAAATCCTTCACGGCTGACAGGAAGGGGCACGACCAAAACTTGAGACATTCTGCAGCATGGTAGGCGTCTTCTGGAAACCCAGCACTGCCCTTCGTGAAAGCCCAGAAAAGAGAGCAAGACCTTTTCTGTTGACCTTTTAGCGGAGATAAGGTAGGAAACATTTACTGTGGCATATTCCTAAAAAAAGAAACAAACAGACGCCTCGCAAGGGCCTGTGATCATCGCTTGCAAGGCACACCCATGGCTGCAATGCCCAAGCCTCAGCCACATGCAATCTGGGGTGAAAAAGGGGGAAGAAAAGGCCTCAGAGTTGGACAGAGGCTCCCAAGTCGCTGCTTCTCCCAGCTGTCCCAGTGCGGTCCACTGCTTTTGCCTGCATCCAGACACTGCAGCTTTCCTGCCCTTAGCCTACTACGCC
>NW_010167848.1:0-14593 GCF_000695765.1 Mesitornis unicolor | reverse complement strand
AATCTCATGTTACTGTGCAGTAAAGGAGTGATTCTGTTTTTTCATTTCCCTTTTGAGGGGTCTAGCACCCCAGAAAATGAACATTTCTCATTTCATAATGATAGGGAAAATTTTCTATCCTCGCTACGTGCTTTGCACTCATCTGCCCAGAGCTTTCGAGAGCCCAGTGTCTCTTCTGTCTTCTCGGGGACATCTTAGACCAAAGCAGTTGCTCTTAGAGCTTCCCTTTGCTGGGGAAAAAAGTATAAATTTTAAGCTTACATGAGTTTAGATGTGAAAATGCCCATGGAGACGTGGTGATCTCTGCAAGTTAAGCAACAACCATTACAGCCTACATTTGACCTTGAAGCGTTACCACTACGCTTCACCTGGCCTGCAGTGAAATTCTGACACCTATGTGCTGTCATAAGGTTAAAAACCCAACCAGTCCTTCTCCCACACCCCTCACCCAGCGCTTCCCAACTCACAAACCAACGCATTCACCGTCCCTTCTTCTGAGCAACCACAAGGCCCTGATCCAGCCCTGGCACCCAAGGTCTCGCTGGCAGTGAAGCCCCCCACCAGCATTGCAGTGCAGGGGAACAAAGCTGCAGCCCCGTTGTCACACAGCTCCTGCTCCCTGCCGCTCCCCACCACGCACCAGTGCCCCCTGCTGATGCAGATCCACACCACGCTTTAGGCTGCCAGCAGCTCCAGAGGTGCTTGTGCCACTCTTTGGGCTGTGCCCTCTCTGTGATGCTGCTGCAGGGTTTTGCCGACCGCTCCATTCCCTCCTGGATGTGAGTGCCCCTGTGTGGAACGGTGCTGCTTGTGGATTCACAGCACGTTGCAGCGAATATCCAACCCATGACAGCGTCACTCCGAGGAGACCTGGGCACTTCAGTCCTGCCTACAGAGTGGTGCCAGGATCATTTGCCAGCACGAAGACCTCTGGAGCCTCCAGCAGAGATGAGCAGGTCAAAGCACGAGGAGGCAGAAATCCCACTGCTTCATTCACTGTCCATTTCCCACAGGCAGCCAGAAGCTCATAGCTTCCACAATTTCATCTTGTTGGTTTGTCTTGGGTAACAGGTTATTTTGGTGCCAGCCCGGAACACCCCCACAAAGCCTCCTGCAGTTACAAGTGTCACTGTGCAAAGAGCTCCAGCTTAGGAGTGGTGTGCTGGGCTCACGCTGAAAATTCAGATACACTTCACAGGGTGGGCACGTGCTAGAGATTTAGGTTATGCTCAAAGGAGATGTTAGCTCTGAAATTCAGGGACCTCAAGGAATTTAACCTCCCTTCCTCCAAAAACCAGCTGCCTTCCCAGCTGTGGGCCAAACCTATATGTGAGGAATCTCTCTTCTGGTCTACAAAACCTCACCCACCTTCCCCCTAGCTGGAACAAAGCTGTGGACTGTGTTCAGGGCAGAAAACTGCAGTATTTGTCAAACTGAGGAGAATAAAACTGCCTGGATCAAACAGGGTAAAAATCATCTGGATTGAAAGGTTTCAGATTCAAGCCTCAAATGCACAGAGGTGAAAGCTGAGAGAATAGCCTAAATTGACTGTACTGTCCAGAAGAAACTGAGGGCATTGGGTTTCTGCGATTTAAAATGCTCTTAGCACAAAAATGAAATGCTATAGCCAGCCGGTGAGCCCCCAGGGGGTCTCCCTACCTCTTCTGAATTCTGTTTAAAATCAGACTGAGGTGGACACTGATTCAAATCTCATTAGGAAAAGGGATAGCTGTAAGTAAATAAAACTGCCTTCTTTGCTTGGGTTAATTCACCAGCTGCAGTTCAGCACCCTTTTGCCAGCCGCTGCCTGAGTGTTCAGCCAAGCAGCTTGGAAAATGACTGAAGGACACTGAATTCTCGGTGTTCCTGGTTTTAGGCATCCTGCGATGCAAGAGAGCTTGCTCCTTTCTATGTCACAGAGCAGGAACAAAGGAAAGGAGTCACCTATTTGGAGCTGAGCTAAGGCACTAATGATGCAGTAGGTGAGGAAAGAGGAAACACAGCAGGAGAAGGACAACTTCCCAGCCACGATGTCCTGGAAGATCATCGTACTCTTTGCTCAATTCCCTTAAAAAACCCAATGTTATCTCTATAGAAAAGGCGGAGCTAATACAGTATCAGAGTATCCCTGTTGGGGTTTCATTTTAAGGTTATTTTGTTGTTCTCCCAGAGAGATTTGTTTCAGATATCAAAGTCACCCGAGCTGTTTTTAAAGTGGATTTTGATGAATGCAGGCAGAGTTCTCTGAACAGCTCTGTGTGGATGCCTCTTTTGCTGTTTTTCCCCATGATTTTCCAGCAAAGACGAAGCCTGTCTCTATCACTTTTTAGCATGATACGGAGATAAGTCACCGCACTGTGCTGGCCTGATGGGTGCAGTCTCTCCCTGTGCACAGCAGAGGCATTTCAGTCGTCATCACAGCTTGATAAAGATCTGTGATGGCTGGCTCATCTTCTGCCCGGTGTCGCTGAGGGGGAAAACGCTAGAGATGGCTACGTCCACAATTCCTTGGCAGAGCTCTGCATACAGCTTCCTAAGAGACGAGAGGGAGGGAGAGAATCAGATGCCCAGGCAGGACAAACCTGTGGGCATTCACAGTTTGATGAAACCCTGCACTGGGGTGCAGCTGTGCACATTGGCTTGTGACCAGGCACAGAGGCTTCACAGGACCCTCCAGGAGCGCAGGATGTGTTTCACTGTGGCACAGCTCACGCAGAGCAGGATTAGGGAGAAGAGAGACAAGGTGTTTGAAGAATGACTCAACAGTAGCTTCACTTTCTGCTGAAAGAAATACACGTGTAACCTCCTTGAACACACTGGCACCTGGGACATCATTAGTACCAAAGCTGTCTTTGCTAGGATTAACAATGTCTTTCATCCTGTACAGTTGGGGCTACATGACAGTAACACACTTTTTCAGCTCCTGGGAATGTTATCGCTTTCAGCAGCCAATTTTTTGTCTCTTAAACTCTGTGATATGGGTGCTATACCTTGGAAGAACCCTGAAGAGGAGAAGCCACAAATAGTCAAAGCCCACCTCAGCTGCTTTCAATAGCTTCCAAGTGCCCATAGAGGCATAAAGCAAACAGGGCATTGCTGCACCCCAAATCCACCCAGCAACAGCCAAATTCCACCAACACAGCAACTCAGAGAATCATAGAATGGTCTGGGTTGGAAGGGACCTTAAAGATCATCCAGTCCAACCTCCCACCAGACCAGGTTGCCCAAAGCCCTGTCCAACCTGGCCTTGAACACTTCCAGGGATGGGGCATCCACAGCTTCCCTGGGCAACCTGTGCCAGTGTCTCACCACCCTCACAGTAAAGAATTCCTTCCCAATATCTAGTCTAGGATGTGCAAGGCAGTACTGCACCACAGCGCACATGGTGAGCAGGGCATCCTGCACATGGAGAGCTCACCAAGCCTAACCCTGAAATCGCTAGTAAACAGGCTGTCTGGTAGGTCTGACCTGTATTTTTTGCCTACTGTTAGTGATGATCTAATATAATTTAATCTAAATCTAATCTAATCTAGTTCTAATGTACAGCCTGTTCTGCTTTGCTGGGCTCTTACACAATACAGATGCCCACTTAGCAGAGATTTCCAGTCTCCCGCAGTTGTCTCAATCACGTAATGCAGCAGCTCCCGCTGTACCTACACAGAGATATTCAAGGCCACGGCTGCTTGGCTGCCCCAGCCTCTCTGCAGCTGGTGGAGGCTTTGAGCCAATGTCTGCAGCAGAGTGCTCTGGGGTCCTGCTGTCTGCAAATTCAGTCACTCACTTCCAGCTGCTGCCCTTAATGCTTCTCATCTATCATGTGTTCAAGTAAGGACCAGCCACCAGTGGCACCACAGGAGAAACTGAGAAACCACCTGACCCCCAAAGCAATACAATTAATTCTGCAACATAACTTCAACCCAAGTGTCAATAAAAATTACTCGAGTTATATTCAAACCCATTTGTCTAAAAGCTGAGGTTAGTGCCCCATCTCATGTGGAGAAAGAAGATGGGGGATACCAAACACAGAGACAGGAGCCATGAGCTTATATCAGCTGCCACTTAGAGCAGTGCCCAGTATGCGTTAGTCTGGAAAACATTCCCTTCCACCTTTTTCACTTGGAGCTGGGACACAGCCATGTTTTGGGCGAGGCATATGAATGGTGGCATCACAAGGGTATTGCAGAAACTGGTTACTCACTGGGCACACGCTGGGGCCCCGTTGACTTCTATCAGCCAGACCTTCAGCTCCTCATCCACCATGAAGTCAAAGCCAAAGAGCTGGAAGCTCTGGTAATGAAGATGCTTCGTGCTGATTGCAGGCTCTATACACATAAGGCAGCTTCTGTGAAGGGAAAAATAGAAACCCAAGCTTAAAAGCCCTGTGGACACACATGTCACACTGCAACTTCTGAAGGCATGTGCAGAGGACAGCTAAGTGGAAGGGTTTCCTGTGGCCTGGGATTGCCCCAAATTACAAGCTATATCCAACACACGTCATGGTAACCAAGTCTTGCAGGGACTTGAGATCGCGGGAGCCATCAGAACACATGTGAGGACACTGTCAACTCCCAAAGAACTAGAGAGCAGCATTCACCCTCTCTATTGGATTAGGCAAATTGAAAAGCATGATGTGCAATGAGAGCCTGGAGCACAAGGCAGAGCCAGAAAGAGCTGCACCAGGTCCCCAAGGAACTGACCCTCAAAGATCATATCGTGCCTTTACGGTGTAACAGCCAAAGTAAATTCCACCATGAAGGATCCCTACCTTCTTCCCTTACCAAGTGATCTCACTCCATCCTCCAGCTGGCAAATGCAGACACACTGGCACATTGAGGGAACAGCACCTATGAAGGTCCCTTTGCACCGAGCAATGACATTGGGGTGTTTATGGCATTATCTTAGATTTATGCAATTGAAACCATTCCATGTTTCAGTCGGTCTGCTTCCCCAGCTGTCCATCCACTTTCCACTGAAGTGTTACACTCCCCTACACAACAGGCAGCTGGGTACCTTATTATGTGTTTGATTTGCAGTAAGATGCTATTCTCAAGCGTTGTGTTCAGGGCATCCATCAGATACTGGTTGAACTCCGCGAAGAACATTTCATTCCCTTCCTCATACCGCCCGTAGTTTTTGGAATATTCCTTCTGAATGCAGTGATTGGTCAAGTGGCAGGTTTTGTCCTGGAAATTAGCACTGTTATATGGTTCGGAAGAGGTCCGCAGGACACCCTCTCTGTAGAGGTAGATATTATATTGATGATCCACGAGAACCCAGCTCCTAGGGGGCGAGAGATCAGACCCTAGCCTCAGAGGCTTAAAAAGAAACAGCGCAAAAATAAAACCTGGTATTATTACAAAAGCAGAAAAGGTTACCTGATGTCGAACTTGCGATGCCCTGGCTCTAAAAGCAGAGGCTTCTCCAGGTATTTCTGAATCACGTGCACTTGTCCCTGCTCATCGATGAAGTCCAGGAGCTCTGCAGCCTCTGAAGAAATCAGGATCCCCTCCCCTGGCACAGAAAGACAAAGACAAAATTAGGCAGAGGATCCACATGACATGCAAGGACCCACGGCCCCAGGGCTGGCTGGTGCCTAAGCAACGTCGCATTTGCTCAGTGTCAGGCAGTGAATCTGCAGAGGGATCTCCCTGTTACCACACCACAGGGCGCCTCACTCCCTGGTAATGGGAGCTCACACAAGTGAGGACCAAGGGCATCTGAAATGGCATAGCCTGCCTGAGTCTCATCTGCAGGGAGTGGCTCTTCAGGTGCAAGGGGATGATGCAGAGGGACCTTGGCAAGCAGTGAGGCAGCTGCTTGGTTTGGGGGATTTTGTTTTCTGGTGTTTTTTTCCCAGCTAGGCTTAGTGGAGGGGTGGCACACATGTTCAGCACTCGCTGATTTTTTTTTTTCCTTGTTTTTCAGCAGTTTGGAGAACAGGGATTTTGGCTTTTTTAAAAAAAATTGTGGTATTTTATCCTAGCCTCAGACTTTCTCCCCCAGCCTGTGTGCCCAGGGCAGTCACACATGCACACTTGTACAGTGCTGCCCTGCTCACCAAGTTCATTTAAGTTGCTATTAAAATCACTGCAAAATTAGGAAAAGACCTATTTCAAGATGTTAATCCTTGAAGTGCTTTCCCCTGCTGTGGAAGCTCTTCATTACTGAAGTTAGATGTGCCGTTAAAACACTGCCACATTTTGGCTGAAGTTGTCACTGCTCATTTCTTGCAAGAGTCTAGATCTGAAACCACTGTTGCAGAGCAATGAAGAGAGAACATATCCCTTCTGGGATTCGATGAAGGGATGGAACACTGCCACATGAGGGATAAACCAGATCAGGTAAAACTACCTAACACTTCTCTGCCACCACATCAAGTCTTCAGGCATTTAGTTAACTTTTAGGACTAAAGCTTACGACTTAATTTTGTGCTGTTTTGGAGGAAATACTGAGTGAAAAGAAACAAATGCTCTTCAAGGGGACATTGCAGAGAGAACACAGGTTTGGAGCAAGGGCACGGTTTGACAGGATCACAACTCCCCAGTCCTAATAACCCCTATCCATCCTAGCATCCTCCACTGAAAGGAACTCCTTTCATCAAAGCAGCTTTCTCACCCATGTTTTATGCGGGAGGGCAAGATTTTTAGTCCCCTGACCACAGCAGAGCCAGGCAGAAACTTGTGTCAGTACAACCATGGGCTGTGATCTGGGGGAAGGAGGGAAACACCCTCTGTATGCCAGTAAAGTCCCCACAGTGGGAAGATCACAGGCACTCGTTCTGCACTGGACAGATGGTAGATTGAGGGGGAGGTTAGCTTAACTCTGCAGCCAGTCAGCAACCCAGTGAAGCAGCAAAGCAGCTTATGTGGGGCAGCTGTTTCTCAAAGAAAATATGAAAACCTCTAGCCACAGTTGAAAAAAAATCTCTCAACTTTTAAGTCAGGACATCCTAAAACTTTAATTTTCCTTTCACTGATGGACAGCCAAGCTCCCACTAGACTTGTCCTGAGTCAGGGGCTGTGTCTCAGCTAAATCTGCCTTGGCAATTAATGTTGACAAGCTTTCTTCTTCCTCAAAAGTAATCCCCAGACATTTAAAACTTCCCTCTAGAAGATTAACATGAAGCTCTGCTTTCCACGTTAACTCTCAGCTTGAGTTCTGCAGCACACTGAAGAATATGAAAGGTTACTCTGCTTTGATGTAGAAAAGACAGGATGACACTCAAATAAACTATGTGGAGAGTTCAAACCCTCCACCCTGCAGCAAACCATAGTGATGGGCTTTTCAATTGCCCAGACTGACTCTTTGCCGGATAGTTACACTCTGCAGAAACACATTCCTTCACTGACACAATGGAAAGACTCATCTCCCCTTCCCTGATGAAAATAAGCATACTCTTCTGATGCTTCTTGGTAACACTGCCAAGAGAGAGGAGCAGTGAAGGAAGCCAGCATGAAGGACAGTTTTATCTTTATCCTGGTATTGCTAAGACAGAGGGTTTTTTTTCTTTCCCTCATGGGAGGCTAGTGAGAGCTTTATTTTGGGTTTGTGCTGGGACTGATATGATAACACGCCAACGTTTACATTTTCTCAAGGTTTGTTTGAACATGTGTTCATATTCATAGTTTCTTTTTTTCTTTTTCCTTCCTTCCCCCCCGCCCCCGGGACAGGTGCCCCAGGACAGATGATACAGGTATGATCCAAGCTGACCAATAAAAATGTATTCTATCCCATAAATGTCACACTGATTATGAATTGGGGAGTTTGCTAGGGAAGACCCTTTTTGCCCTTCCTTTCTTCAATCCCTTCCTTTCGATCTCCTCTTTCTTTTTTTTTCTACTCCGTGATGGCAACCCACCACAGTTCCTGAGGCCTAACCCTCCCTTATCGCATCTTCATAGACATACAGCCAGTGAGCGCTGCTTGTGAGCCGAGTATAACTTCAATTGCTTTATTATCGCTGTTTCTATTCTTGTTGCAGTTCATTGGTGGTATTATTATTTCAATTTGGTTTATTTTAATTATTAAATAGTCTTTACGTCAACTGATGAGTTCTTTACTTTCACTTTCCTGATTCTCTTCCCCATCCCACCAGGGAGCAGGGGGAGCTGAGAGAGCGGCTTCATGGTGTTTAGCTGCTTGCCAGGTTAAACCATGACAATCCCTAATGGCAGCCCCCCTGCAGCCACCTCTGACTTTCACATTCTCTGGTGATTTTTCTAAGACTGCACCAAAGTGACTCTGTAAATATGAATAACACACATGGGCTGGTTCCCTTTGAGAAGGCCAGGTCCTTTCTCAGGCTGGGCTCTGCAGCCTGGGGTCTGCACACACAGCAAGGCAAGTTTTCATAAAGCCATTCCGATAATGTGCCCGTGATGCTGCCCTACCTGACAGACAGCACAGAGTTACCAAAGCCCAACATCCGTAGCTGTGTCCAGCTGTCTCGCCTAACAGCTCCTTGCTGCAGAGGGAGTGATGCAATGACCCAGAAAGGACATATTATTACTTAGGTATCCATTGCCTTATTTAAATTAAGGGGACATACAGACACAGCATTGCTTGTCTTTGCTCTGGTACCTTCCCCTGTGGCTTGGGTGTAATTTCAATGTGCTGAGCTCGCAGTTGCTCAGTCAGTCTCTCAGTGTGACCTCCCCATATCCTGTTCTGCTCCCTGTTATCTCCTGCTCTCCACATTCCCTTCGCCTACTTGTCCCTGCTGCCCTCTCCCTGCAGCAAACTGCACTGTATTTTGAGGCATATGCATAGAAAAGAGGAGGTCCTTTCACTGCCATCCATGTCCTAGGAAGCATGTGCATTTGTCAGGAGCCCCATGCCACCAAGCAAAGGAGAGCCCTATGCTGGCTTGACTGGCACAGAGTTGGTAGGTAAAGCCTTTCATAGACAGGCCAGATATCAGCTGGGCTCAGCCAAATCCTGGGACTCCACTGATCAAGTAAAGAGTAAGGAATAAAAAGAAGGCGATTTGTTTTGCTGGAAAATGAACCTTTGGCACCAGCTGAGGACTTGGCGATCCACACGTTGCCTTCTTTCCCTTCCCGCCGCCTGTTGTAAGCTGCCAAGAAGACTTCCCGCTCATCTGTCCTCGTGTTCTGTATGAGATGGTGAATTCCATTCTGTGCTGGAGCCACAGGGGTCTTCAAGTTAGTTGGATAAATCACATACGACTCGGGGAACCAAGCGCAGGACTCCGATAGTTCAGGGCTTGTCTTGATTAGCCTGGGTGAAAAGAGACAGGTTGTTGATCTCCAGAGTGCCGCCACCCGCATGGAAATAATTTAATAAGAAAAATCATCATTAACTGGGTTCTTTCACTTAGTGATGAATAGCAGCTTTAAGATAGCCTGTGCTAAATTATTACAGTTTCCTTAGACCCTTGAAATTAGGGCTTTCCTAAAGATATCATGGCAACCCCAACCTGCAGCCAATCACTGCTTTTTGAACCAGACCGGCAAGCTCTCATTAAACATTTTGTAGATACTACGGATACTGTGAAACAATCAGCTGAGAAGTTTCCACATAAATAGAGCTTGTGATGCATTCCCTACAGCACCTCTGCCCAAGGGAACTAAGGAGGTGTGTTTGCTAACACGGAACGGGGCAGGAAGGATGCTGTGAGAACCCTGAGCAGTAACGCTCTCTGTGCTGGTGCCCAGCTCTTGATCCCATCCCTGCTGAGATCTGATCGGGTATCCCACTTGTGGATGAAGACCACTGGGAACCCACTGAAAGCAAGGACACAGCTACACGTTTCATGTCTCAAGGCATCTGCAATCCCCCTTGCATCGTGCAGTCTCCAATCTCTCTGGCACACTTCTCTTTCCAGTAATGTCAGGAGATGCTAGCAGAGCCCAAGCCCCTTTTCTCTGAGTCAAGGGAGCTGCGTGCCTCTCTGAGCGCTCACGCTGTGCTTTGCTTAAGGCCAAGAGCAGAGCTCATGACTTGCTGACTCTCTCTCTGCGTTTGTGCCTCTCTGCTGAAATGGCAGTCAGTGAGTGATGCCCTGGGAGCCCTGAGGAATGTCACTGGTGGTCCCCTGGGTCCATGAGTAGCTTGATGTATGGTTGACCCCACAGCTGGAAAGGTCAGCCAAGCTGCAGCAGAGAAAAACAGGTGTGCAAGCACCCTCAGCACTGCTTCAGACCACAGGTCACAGAGAAATCCAAGAGCTCCCACACGAAGATGCCCTAACAGCCACAGAGTTTGCACAGGGATGAGGGTTATCTACAATGAAAGCTCATCCATGTTTCCCCCAGGAGACCCTGGCATGGCTGGTCACGCAGAAATAACTCCCAGAGCTCTTCCTGGAGATGTCTCCAGGCATTTGTTTGACCAACAAATCTGATTAGCTAAAGACATGTTAGTGTCTCATCTCTGTATGAAACAGAGGATAAAAGCAGTAGGTTTTAATTAAATGTCTGCAAGGAAAAAGAACAGATAAGATGGGGTTGTTTTTTTTCTTTTGATTCAGCTCTAATCTGATTCAGTACACTCCATGGTTTCAAGCAGATGTAATTCAGTAGAAAGAGCATTTTCCCTGAAGTTACAAAGAGGTCTTTGCTCACACAGACAGCTCCAGAGACCAGGATGGGAGTCTGGAGACAGCACATGACAGGACACTCCCAGGGCAGCTGTTCAGTGAAACACTTTCCAAACAGGTTCAACACTCAACAACAGTTAGAGGCAAAATTGCTGCCAATCCCACATAACGTTTCAGTGAATTTCTTACTTCACCAGAGATGCTTTACGGCACAGCTTGTCTGCTCCCCTGTAGTAATTCACCAGCTGCATAAGTCCAGGTTCATGGCCTAAAAAGGGGAAACAAAGAGGTGAGGCAAACTTCTCAATTAATGAAGTATAAACATCCGCTTGGTGCAAAGGACCTGTGCAGCAGGGAAGAGAAAGGAGGCCGTTTCCTTGCCCTGCACCACAGAAACAGGCTCTAAGGTGGCACCGGCTCCCGTGGTTTCATTCTTTTAGTTTTGAAAAACCACATGTTTACCCAAGTCTGTTTTGAATCTAACAAACCAAAGGGAAAAAATAATTTCCTAATTCACATTGGGAACTGGCAGCACCACCCAAAAATGTTCTCCATTTGCTGGTGGCAGTTTTTAAAAGCCAAGATTTCAGTTACTCTTAAGTGCAGCAGGAGGATGCAGGGAAGCACACAATGATACAGAGATCATAGCTTAGGAAAGGACTTTGTTTCTTTGTCGCGTACAGCAGGATTCCCTGCTGGGCCTCCTATCACAAAACGCTGGGACATATTGAAAGACTGGGAGTCTTGCTTCCCACTGGCAGTCTGCAGCTAGCTGCCCTGGATAGCTGGGGTGGGAAGGGACCTCCAGAGGTCTCTGCTCCAACCTCTTCTTCGGTCAAAGTCTGAGTAGCTCTAAGGCTGAAGATCCCACTGCTTCTACAGGTCCTTATCCCTGTGCTTGACTGCTATCCTGTGTCCCCTGGACTATCCTGTCCCTGCTGGAGTCACTCCAGGGTGTTTATGCCATTCTTGTACTGGAAAGTCCCAAACTGGTCCCAGTATTCAGCTGTGGCTCATAAGCGCCAAACAGATGGGTACCTCCTTATCCATACCTGGACTCCACACCACAGACTGCCTTCACCTTCTCGCACTGCAGCAACCCTTGGGCTCAGCTGGAAGCTCTCTGGGGAGCCAGGAAGGCAGCTGCTGTCCAAAGGGTAACACAGATCTGGGCAGCACCACGCAGCCTCTCCCACACCACCAGTGCAGCTGAACACAGATGTGCAAGAGGTGGGCGATGCCTGGGACAACACCTGGGTCACCGGTGACAACCACCAACAAGAGCATTGATATGGAAAACACGGTGGAAAACTGCTCTGGTTTGAAACAACCCAGGATCAGGGAGTTCCCCCCCAGCACAACAGTTACTTCCATCTTCATCTTCGCTTTAAAAAAAAAAAAAAACTAAAATGCTCGTGGGAGTGATTCAGACCCTGAAAAAGGATTCAGAATTTTAGTTATCTTCCTTGCTGCTTGCCTGGGAAACAAGGCCTGGAGCAAACATTACCTTAAAGACCAGGCAGCTGTGAAATCACAGAGAATGAATATTTCTTTCAACCCTGAAGTCATGGCTCTGACCTGGGTCACTATTTTATTTGCAAATCTTTAATTACAAGATAGCTGAAAAACATCTTCCAGAACATATCTGTAACTTCAGGCGCTTCAATGTGTAACCAGCACTGCCAGGCACTGATTTACTGGAAAAAATTAGTAAAAACTATAAAATTTCCTTCTGTCTCCCGTTTATCAATTTTGTTTGGTTCCTGGAGGAACTGAGGTCCAGGAGGAGATCCCATCGCTCTGGGTGGGCTCTGTCCCACAGTGGTTAGTCCACCCTGTCACCAGCGAAAGAGGAACGGGGATGTGAGAGGAGGAGGACGGGAGCAGCTGAAACCTGCTTGGAAACCACTGCTGTCGGGTAACGCTGACCCACGGGAAGGTTGATTCCCCTTGCTTTCCTGAGCATTTCCATGGAGCAATGAGCTGCAATGTGGAGTCTGATGGCCAGCAAAGAGAAACCACGAGGTGGGATGGGCATTGGGGCATGATGTGAGGTCTGCACCATGCATTTGACAGTCCTAAAAAGTTGCCAAGGCACTGAGCAAACCAGCAATCCTCCTGCAGCTGGCAGGCCACAGTCCAGCACCCTCTGCTCCGTGAGGCCTCTGTAGCCTCTTCCTCCTTCCCTTCTCCTTAGCACAAACTGCTTTTCCATTTTAAGACTTAGATGTAGACACTCACAGCTTAAGGGCATGATCCCTCAAAAATTAGGGTATCAGTGAGAGCAATAGAAGTCCCTGTAGCTGGACAGAAGCAGTGGTGTGTGCTGAGAGTCCCCCTTTCTACCCCTCTCACATGCCAAATGATCTAGCTTAGCCCCTGACTAACACAAATCCCTACAGTTCCCCAATATGATGTCTGCTTCCACTGAGCAGAGCCTTCAGAAAAACCAAACCAAGCTAGCTTTGATGCAACAGTTGCTCAGGAGGACAGCTTTAGGGAGAGGTACCAGAGAAGATACAGCTTTTTGGAAGATGTATCAAAATAACCACATTATTTTTGTTCTGAATCTACTGATTTCTAGCAACCAGCTACTGCTGTAAGAGGATGGGCTGAAGAAGCCAATGCCAAAGCATGGTCCCTCTCCACAGGTTACTGATGTGTCTTAGCTGTGAAAAATGGTTTGAATTTTCAGGCATCCCATTGCA
Organism: Mesitornis unicolor; assembly: GCF_000695765.1. NCBI lineage: Eukaryota > Metazoa > Chordata > Aves > Mesitornithiformes > Mesitornithidae > Mesitornis > Mesitornis unicolor. Next base: position 1,324 of record NW_010167848.1, on the reverse strand, counting down.
ACCCGTGCTGAAGGGCTCGCTGAAGCCCTTCCATCACCTGAGGGCTCTTTCCCAGGATGGAAGGTGTCAGGAAGAAATGGCCACAAGCCCAGCATGGCTGGAAGTGCTGCACAGGCCCACTCACATCAAAGAGCTGTACTCATTCTGCAGTGAAGCCTGATGCTCGCAGCCCTGCCACAGTAAAGCCTGGGTCAGCCTGCTGTGCTTGGCTACAGCCTGTGAGCATCCTCGCTGCTTTAGCCTCTGCTGGTGTTTCCCTGCCTGCTGCAGAGACTCTGACGCTGGGAGGTGACCAGATGGCATCACCATGTGATGGGGACTTTCCACTCACAAATACATGTGGAGACAAGGATGCTGGAGCTGGTGACTTGCAAATCTGAAAGAGCAGTCAGTTTTTGGACTCAACCACAAGAAAGGAGCTGCAAAAGCTGTCCTGTCATGGAGCTGCTGGTGCAAGGGGGCTCCTCCTGCTCTGACTTCTCTGCAGTCAGAAGCAGTGCTGCAAAATCACCCCAAGAAGGGCTAAAGGCAGGGAGGGAGGGCAGGAGGGTCCTGCCAGCCATCAGATGCAGACACAGGGGACCGTAATAGGGATACGCTGCTTTGCTGGGGTTTGCAGTGCCCTTGTCCCAACCTGCTATGACAGGCCTGGTGACAGGAGCCAGCACAGCAGCTGGTACCATGCACAGAGACCTGCTAGCCTTGCGGCTCCTGCCGTGGGCAATGACAGTGCATCTCTGCTCCCTGCTCCCCAGGAGTGCATGCACGCTCCCTCCCTGCTCTTGGGCTCTTCCCTGTCCCTCAGGACAGGCAGTGCAGTGGCAGGCAGTGGACAAGAGGAAGCTCCTGGGTCCCTGCGCGCTGGCAGTGTGACAGAGAGCAGAGGAAAAGGTGGGGGTGGCCTGGCCCTACACACATCCTCACTCTGCTCCAAGCAGGGACCAGACGCGCTGTCATCCCTACCAACTCCCTACAGAGGCACAAACCCACCAGCCTTGGCTCCGGAGCAAGGGTTTGAGCCTGCCTGGCTCAGACCCGTCCCAAACCATAGAAACACCCTCCATAAAACATAAGCTCAGCACCACAACACCCCTGCCCTATGCCAGGCAGGGGGACACCGCTGCCAACACCGTGCTCCCCACGAACCCACGCTGGGTGACTGAAGCCCCCTGCAATGGTGAAATCAGCCCCAGGAGCGCGGCTGTAGGACAGGGCAGGCAGTGGGGGCTGCACCCGGGGGACCTTGAGGGTCTGCGAGATGCGAAGGACGGTGTCACCAGGTGCCCTCCACCACAGCACAGCCCCCAAGCTGGGTGTGCTGGGG
>NW_010167847.1:4007-7904 GCF_000695765.1 Mesitornis unicolor | reverse complement strand
CATTGCTGGCTCATGGGCATCTGCTGCCACCCAACAGCTCAGTCCCCAACCTATATGGGTCCACAGGGCACCCAGATGGTTTTGAGGTGGGATATCACCACCCCCTCCACCAGCCAGGGGAACCCACCCCCATTTTGGGCTCACAAACCGCTGTTTTCTTATCACGGACAGGTTATGGACCCACTAACCTGGACGGAGAGGGATCCCACCACCACCTTCTCGTCACCAGCGGGGGCCTTGCACTCCATCTCGCTGGTTCTGTGCGGGATCATATGGTCCAGGTCACCATTCTGCAGCTTCTCCGTCACCCCCTCCTCCTGGTCCTTTTTGGACGGCAGAGCCTCGGGGCCGTAGTGGCTGTGCCCGTGGTGATGCTGTGGGACATGGGGGGGGGGTCCATGGGTGTCAATGACCCCCATCCTTGCTGCTGCTCCCCCCAAGCAGCCCCTGCTGAGCCTCACCTGGTCCTTCTGCTTCAGCAGCATCTTCAGCACCTTCTCGGTGAAGAAGAAGAGGTAGAAGCCCCCGAACACCACGGCGGATTTGGAGACATAATAATCCTCCTGGGGGTTGAATCCGAACGCCTGCAGGCCAGAGGGGACGAGGGACAGGGCTGAGGGACAACGTCTGCCTCTGCCCTGGCACCTCTGGGGCAACGCTGCTGCTTTCTGGCCTCTCTCTATGCACTTGTTTTGGGGGCACGCTCAGAAAACACCTTCATGCACCTTGAATCTCCCTCATTCCCCCAGCTGAGCCCCAAAATGTGGGATCAGCGTCCTGCACTGGGGCAGGGATGCTAAATGCAGGCTCTGAAAGCCTCTGCTCTCTCTTATTACAAAGGCAACATCTCTACAGGGTGAGAAAAGGGCAAAACCCAGCGCTTCTCTGCTTGAAGCAGACCACACGTGTCCCTGGAGCGACCCCCTTCCGAAAAGGGACGAAACACCAGCTCCTGAGGGGCTTCCAGCCTCCCTACCTCGCTTTTGGCTCCCCTGCGGTGATGCCTTTCCCCTTCTCCATCCGGAGAGAAACAGCCCCCAAAAAACAAACCACAAGAGAAAAGGAGCGACGCGGCCGCCCTCACCCTACCTCGGGAATGAGCTGGAAGAGGGCGTTGGAGTAGAGAGTTCCAATCGCCAGAGCTATGAAGTAGAGGAGCAGCCGCTTGTAAAAGGTCTTCTTCATGAAGGGCACCACGCTGGCTCCCACCAGCGAGCAGAGGGAGATGACGGTGACGCAGAGGAAACCGTACCCCCAGACTGCGGCGTGCGTCCCAAACCCACCCCGGGGGGATGAGGAGAGGGGTGGGAGATCAACGTGGGGAAGGGGAGGGGAGGGAAGGGGAGGGGAAGGAATCCACGCCGAAAGGAAAGAGAGAGAAGGGAGGAGAGAGGGGGGAGAGAAGAGGACATTCATTAGTGATTGCTTGTTCATCCGGTCTGAGGGGTGAACCTGGCGCTGAGCGGCTCTGGAAACAGCAATTTGGGATGGGTAGGAGGGAGCAAGCAGCTCTCTTTTAGCACAGAGCCACTGAGCACCACGGTCCCCCGAGCATCTCGTACGCTCCGCGCTCCTCCTGCATCCCAACCCGGTCCCAAACCACGGGGGGGATGCTCCGGCGAGCACGGAGCGTGCGTACAGCATTTCGGCTCCTGCCAGAGCAGGAAACGCAGGCGCTTGGCTTTATCGTGGCAAATAAAAGTCACGGTTCTGGAGTTGAAAAGGAGCCGTGAAAAAACACCCCCGCGCCAACACACATCGGGTGTTTGCTGCCCCGAAGCAAAGCGGGCGACGCTGCGGGGGCAAAATCCAAAGGGTGCTGTGCTCTGCACCTTCAACGCAGGGTTTTAAGGCTGGATGTGCAGGAGTGCGGATCCAGCTCGTCAAATACTCCAGGAAGCCCATGCGTTTCGAAGGGGTCCAATCTGAAGCGCACGGGGGCGTTTATTTCAACTCCAGAACCGTGCAATTACCACACAATTAATTTGCGGTACGTCTGTCGGTCCCGTCTGAGCACCGGGAAACCTCACACAAGCCTTGTGGGGACGTCAGCCTTGTAAATCAGGGCAGAAATTAAAGAAAAAAGGCAATTAAAATGCTTGTTAAAATGCTGTTTGGGTAGGCTTTTACACCCCGAGCTTTCCTTTGCCTTGCAGGTTTTTCCAGCTGGTTAATGCCATGAGTGCTGCTACGTCTCAGCAGAGCCGGGCAGGATAAACATGGGATAAACATCCCTCCATGGATTAAAATCCTTCCATGGGATAAAATCCTTTCACGGGATAAGCATCCCTCCATGGATTAAAATCCTTCCATGGGATGAACATCCCTCCATGGATTAAAATCCTTCCATGGGATAAGCATCCCTCTATGGGATAAGCATCCCTCCATGGATTAAAATCCTTCCATGGGATAAAATCCTTTCACGGGATAAGCATCCCTCCATGGATTAAAATCCTTCCATGGGATGAACATCCCTCTATGGGATAAAATCCTTCCATGGGATAAGCATCCCTCCATGGATTAAAATCCTTCCACGGAATAAGGATCCCTCTATGGGATAAGCATCCCTCCATGGATTAAAATGCCACCACAGGATAAGCATTCCACTATAGGATAAAACCCTTCCATGGGATGAGCATCCCTCCATGGGATAAAATCCTTCTATGGGATAAGCATCCCTCCCATGGATTAAAATCCTTCCACGGGATGAGCATCCCTCTGTGGGGATAATCATCCCTCAGGAAGCAGACACAGCCCATGGCCAGGAGCAATTGGCTTCTCCCAGCACCTTCCTGCACCTCAGCATCGCAAGGACCAGCAGGGCCGGAGGACGCAGCCTCCCCATCAAGAGGGTTTCCCAGTGCTCGGAGGGGTGAGAAAAAGCCCTGTGCAACCCCTGAGACAAGCCCTGAGCCTCGGGTGACGGAGGATCGGGTCGATTCGGCAGGGTGGAGGCAGAGAGGGCGCCCGGGGAGAGGCAGGGACTTTCTACTGCACCTCTGGGATGAGCTGGAAGAGCGCGTTAGAGAGCAGCGTGCCGATGGAGAGCGCGATGAAAAACGTGAGGACCCGGCTGAAAAAGGCCTTCTGGGTACACGGTACGATGAGGACTCCGAGCAGGGAGGCCACGTTAATCATCGACACACTGAGAAAACCAAAGCCCCACACTGCGGAACGAGAAGAAACGAGGGCCAGACATTACCGAGGCTCTCGGGGTGGGGAGATGGGGAGGACCCCAAAACCCCGGGTCCGGAAAGGGACGGCTCTGGGTCTATACCCCATCATTTTTGACAGTGGAAATGAAGCCCCCAGGTTACTTAGAAGAGGATTTCCCAAGGCCTTGGGCATCATCAGGATTTGGATGCACAGAGGTCCCAAAATGTGCCAAGCCACCTCTTCCCACCCACGGGGACTCGCAGCAAGGTCCCCCCATCATCCAGCTACCCCAGAGAGCCGTGATACCAGCACAGCTCTGACCTGTGGCATGTGTGATGGGGAAAAAAAAACCAGGCTGCAAGCCCACGGCATGAACCACACCAAGGAAAACCCATCAGGACTCCTTGGGCAAGCTGCCTCCTCTGCTCTCTGCCGGCAACAGGAACGGGCTGTCCTGGGGTGCCTCATATCTCCGTGCCCTCCCCAAATCCCCCCTTACTCTCGGCCGAGCTGGGTCTGCTCTCCTCCGTCTGCTCGTTTTCCTCGTTCTCCAGGTTTTCGGCGGCGCAGGCCCCCGACTCCAGCTGCTGCAGGATGGTGGGGCAGAACTCCTTGAACTCGCTGCGCCCCACGGCGGAGCCCTCGCTCAGGTTGTGGATGGTGAAAAGCTCGACGGAGCTGAAGCACTGCAGAAGGGAAGGGGACAAATCACAGAATCCCAGAATCCCAGACCGTTAGGGA
>NW_010167847.1:1080-3546 GCF_000695765.1 Mesitornis unicolor | reverse complement strand
AGCTCCACAGAGAGATTTTTGGGGGGTCTGCAGAGCCCCTGCCTTACCCGGGAGAGGTTCATGCGCTGCTGCGGCGGCCGGGAGGCGTTGCCGTGCCCCACTCCCACATCCAGGCGGTTCAGGAGGGACTTGAGCTGCCTCAGGCTCAGCGTTTCGCTCTCCCCGTAGCGCTGCAGCAGGTCCTGCAGGAAGGAGGCGGCGGAGAGCCCCGGTCCAGCCGCATCCCTGCCCGCATCCCTGCCCGCGCAGCCCCGCAGCAGGCAGAGCAGCAGGAGCAGGCAGCAGCGCCGGGGGCCTGCGCTGGGCTCCATGGTGGCTCCGGGATGCTGGAAGAGAAACCAAGCACGGCCGTGAGCTTTAGCATCCCCTCTGCCATCCCACAGCTCCATCGGGACATGGCATAGTTCTTTCTATGGGATGGGGGGGATGCAAAGAGAGCACCCAAATCCCATGGGTGGGCTCAACGCCTTGTCACAAGTCCGACCACTTCTCATCCACCCCAGTGCAAAACCCCAGCGCCACCGGATCCTTAAGGAAGAGCAGGCTGAGATCAGACAGGGCTGCAATGGGGATCCCCCAGTAATTGCTAACACCAACACCAGCTGCCAAATTTGGCTCTCCACGGGGTAAGGAAGTCACGCACCAGCCCCCGGCCACGCCAACACCTCATCAGGTCCCACTCGTGCCACCAAACCTGGGACACACGCACCCCTCGGGGACCTCTGTCCACCCACAGCGCGCTCGGAGGACGCAGGAGCCCAGGGGCCAGAGGTACAATTTTGTCAGGTTATATTTTAACTCCGATAACGACAACAAACCGGCTCCTTCCCCGACCGCAACCCTAGGTGCGTTTATAGTATTTGCCTAGGCTCAATCCTTGCCCCCGCCGCTCCTTTCATATAAAAAGTCAATAAAAGCGAGGTGCTGGAGTACAGGGGTGCTGGGGTTCACCCATCGGCATGCATGGGGTGCAAGGGAAGGGGCTCGTAGGGATGGGGACGGCCAAGCACGACCCATACGTCCACCCCAGGCAGCACCTGAGGGGCTGGAGCAGGGCCTGGGCTGCTTTCCTAGAAAAGCTGCCCCAAAAGGTGAAACAAATTCGGGATTTGCAAGGACAAGTAGAAAATAATTCGTTATCAGCCACCTCCATGCATCAACCACCCCGTTTGCAGGGTGAGGGGGGAATGGTTTGCAGCCCCGGGGTGGTTCCCGCACCCTTGTGCCCCATCCGGCCCCGCTCTGCCCTGGCGCAGGACCCTGCCACGCTCATCCCATGACGGCTTCCAGATCTCCACCGTCTCCTCCAAAAACAAACCCGAGACATTGCTGAAGCCCGGCCAACCGATTTTTCCAAAAATAACCCGGGGAGGGTTTACGAGGGACGGTGCTGCCCATGAGGGTGACACCGAGCCCCCCAGACCCCGTCGCCCTCCTCGGCACCCACATTCCCGCAGGTTTTTACAAGCTTACCGTCGCTTTGTGAGCTTTGTTCTCCAGCAAAGTGCAGGCCTGGGAGGTTTTTAAGCCTCCTCCTGCCAGGGCTTAGCTCGGATGCTTTGGCTTAACCCCTTCTCCTCCCAAAATTGGGGGATGAGCTCAGCTGGTGAGGAGCTGGTGATGGTAACACCCCGCACCTGAGGCACCTCTGCCTCTTCAGCATCCCCCATATCCAAATTTACCCTTCCAGATGTGCCCTCCCCGGGTAATGCCCCATCACAGCACCCAGCCTGGTGGCCACAAGGGACGTTTGGGTGGCCGGTGACCCCCACAAGGCGCACAGTGGCAAAGACCCATCCCGGCAGCACCGCATCCCGGGATGGGGACGTTGGCCGCTGTTCCCAATCCATGCACAGCCATCCCGCCCGCATCACCCCAACAATAACTCCTGCCAAGGCACGCAGCCCTCCCCCGCTGCCAAAAAATCACCCCTGGGGCTGCTGCCAAAAGCGGGCGCACCCAAGGTGGAAAACCGGACCTCAACTTTTACCCGGCTGCCGAACAAAAGGCAGGAAGCGGTTTGCAGGCAGAGCCGGGCAGGGGCTTGGATTGCACAGGCTCGCTGCCGTTTTGGGGCAGAAACGAGGGAAAAGAGCAGCCTTTGGGGAAGAAGGACACAAGGGGGGACCCCCCAAATACCACAGGGAACGCAGGGCAAGGCAGGAGGGTGCCACGCACATCCTGGTTTACCCGGCTGCCGAACAAAAGGCAGGAAGCGGTTTGCAGGCAGAGCCGGGCAGGGGCTTGGATTGCACAGGCTCGCTGCCGTTTTGGGGCAGAAACGAGGGAAAAGAGCAGCCTTTGGGGAAGAAGGACACAAGGGGGGACCCCCCAAATACCACAGGGAACGCAGGGCAAGGCAGGAGGGTGCCACGCACATCCTGGGGGTAAAGGGGAGCTGCAGCAACCCCCCCCCAAGGACACAAACCCCGGCTGCGATCTCTCCCTCACCGCTAAGCAGGGAGC
>NW_010167847.1:596-920 GCF_000695765.1 Mesitornis unicolor | reverse complement strand
AGGGGATGCCCGGGAACCGCCTGCCCCCGCCGTGCCAGGGGACGTGGCCGGGAGCGATGCCCGGCGGTGACGGGAAAGCGCAAAGGAGCTGCCAGGGGCAAAGCCCCGCTCCTTCCCCGCGTCCCCTTGGGGTCATTTCCCAAAACGCATCGATCCCCTCCGTGCCTCCGACCGGGAAGAACTCATACGGGTAAAGCCGAGCGTGACCCCGGCAACGTCAGCCCCCTGCCAGATGCTTCCCGAAATCCCGTGCAGGGATGGCTCGCTGTCGCAAACACGGAGAGGGGGGCAGGGGGGGCCCCCCCCCCAAAAAAAACAAACCCA
>NW_010167847.1:0-475 GCF_000695765.1 Mesitornis unicolor | reverse complement strand
CCGCGCCCCGGGGGACCGCCACCTGCCACGGGCCCCCCTTCGCTCCCCCAGGCTTCCTCCTCGGCCTTTAATTTCCCCCAAAACCCTGCCCGCAGGCTCTGGTGCGGGCAGCAACATTGGTTGCCCAGGGGCTACCCTGGCTATCTCACCCCTGGTGGGGCCCCCAGTTCTGCCCCAGTGCCCCCAGTCCCTGCCTGGCCCCAGCCCGGCCCCAGAGCTTACACTGGTGCTGCCAGACCCCAGAGCTGGGTCCTCCTGCCCACAGCTGGGTCCTCCACCCCATACCCATTGCTGCTGGCACCCTCACCTGGCCCCAGACCCCACAGGCACTCCCAAAGCGAGCCCCATAGCAGCCCCCAGACCATCTGACTGGTTCCAAGCCCCATAGCCTGTCCCAGACCCGGTCCTAGACCTCATAGCCCATCCCAGATCCGGTCCTAGACCCCAAAACCGGTGTCAGACCTGGTTCTATACC
>NW_010167846.1:0-946 GCF_000695765.1 Mesitornis unicolor | reverse complement strand
CTTGTGGGTCCAGCCCCACACTTATGGGGCACGACTCATTAAGATTCAGGACCCAATCTCCCCTTATACTGCCACGAAGCCCCATTTCTGACTCCTACACCCCAGTTTTGGGTCCTAATCTTCACTTATGGGTCTGCCCCACACTTATGGGGCAAGACCCATAAGGATTCAGGACCCAATCTCCTCTTTCCTCACCCCATTTCCCCCAAGGGGGTGGGAGAGACCCACGACTTGGGGGGCAGGGGGCCCCATTTCCCCTCCCCCTTCTTAGTTATGGGTCTGCCCCACACTTGTGGGGCAGGGCCTGCAAGGATTTAGGGCCCAACCTCCCCTTCCACCCCCATTTCCGGCTCATGCCCCACACTTATGGGTCACAATCTCCACTTATGGGTCCCGCCCCACACTTGTGGGTCCAGCCCCACACTTATGGGGCAGAACCCATAAAGATTCAGGACTCAGCCTCCCCTTACACCCCCCACGAAGCCCCATTTCTGACTCCTATGCCCCATTTTTGGGTCCCAATCCCCACTTATGGGTCCCGCCCCACACTTATGGGGCAGAACCCATAAAGATTCAGGACTCAGCCTCCCCTTACCCCCCCCACGAAGCCCCATTTCTGACTCCTATGCCCCAGTTTTGGGTCCCAATCCCCACTTAGGGGTCCCGCCCCACACTTATGGGGCAGAACCCATAAAGATTCAGGACTCAGCCTCCCCTTACCCCCCCCACGAAGCCCCATTTCTGACTCCTATGCCCCAGTTTTGGGTCCCAATCCCCACTTATGGGTCCCGCCCCACACTTATGGGTCCAGCCCCACACTTGTGGGTCACTCCCCTTCCTCTCAACTTGTTCCCCTGCCCCCTAATTCATGGCTCAAACCCCATTTCTGCCTCCCATCCCCCACTTTTGGGTCCCAATCCCCACCTATGGGTCCCGCCCCACACTT
>NW_010167845.1:51532-70385 GCF_000695765.1 Mesitornis unicolor | reverse complement strand
GAGGCGCTTCCCTCCCCGTTCCGGCGGGGATATTCGGTCAGCTGCCTAGCGGAGTGCGCTCAGAGGTGGTGTGGTTTGGGTTTGTTGGGTTTTTTAAAAATTTATTTCTTTTCCTTTAGGGTGAGACAGATGTTAGTTGGTGATTTGTTTTCTTAATGCTAAGGATTTGCATAATAAATATGAGGTCTATCCCATGTTTTTTTAGCCAGTCAGCAATGAGGAGGCTTTTTAAGAGATGAAAAGCATTTAATAATTAGAATGACTTTAAACAAAATTCATGTTTTTTTTCCGAAATGAGAAGAACAGGGCTGTAGAGCTCTGCCCTCATTACGTTGCATATTTAAGACATCAGAACATCCTGGTAGATCAGGAGAAATGCAATGAGTACTGTGCTATTGAACTGTCCACCTTAGAAAGGGGGGAATCATTAAATATCACCTGCCTAGTTTGTGAGTTTGCATACAAAGAGACATGTATCTCATCTAAACATATCCCTGTGTGTTGGGCATGCACATTTTGTTTCCATACATAGCTATTTAGCTCTGCATGTTTATTTACCTATCTACCTCTACAATTGCATCAGACATCACACATTCAACTGGTACATGAACTCAGAATCTGTACGTGTTAATCTCCAATCAAATATTGATGGTAAGTCAGCCCATGCAGAGGAAAGTCTGGTTGCCATTCCCACCTAACCCTAGCTGCCAGCTCTCCTGTATAACACAAATCTGGTAGCTATTTAATTGATAGAGATTGGGGCAGTGGGAGAATATGGGCTGTATTAATTCAAGGAAAATGATGGCAGACTTGTATAACACAATACTACATATCTTCCAGGGAGCCGAGCAAGCTATATTTAAACCTCAGGTTTATTTTTGTAACTATCCTGTCAATCAGGGCTATAGTTCTCCTGTGTGGGAATAACTGATTATATGCTGATTAAGGAAGGAAGCTATTTCAATCATATGGAGGCAGTATGTCCTATAAAGTACAGTTTCTTGTGGGCAGTGATCAATAGAGTTACCAGGGCTTGAGGACAGGTAAGTACCTTTTAGAAGAGTGTATCTGCAAAGACTTGACTTAAATTAAAAGTTCACAGCAGTCATGTTAGCCTTGAATTTTATTTTTTTTTCCCATGCTGCTTTCACAGTTAATCTGAGATGGGATAGCTTTGCCTTTTTGCGTGTCCTATTGGTACATGTCTTGATGCAGAACAAATAGACTGTCTTTAGCATAACATATTATGTGCCTTGTCATGCACTACACAAGCAGGCAAAAGGCTCCCCATGGAAGTTCTGATGGAGCTTGCGTAGCTGAGGAAGTTGTGCTGGGGGCAGAAAGGTAACATCTGCAATAAAATGAAAGCAAAAGGGTCCAGCTGGCTGGTGGCGAAAGCGGCGCCTGAGAGAGGGTCACCCAGTTCCTATCTTGTGCAAACAGATAGCGACTGTTACCATGCGGTTGCTGCCTGAGTTGGCAATGAGCAGCTGAACAAGGCAGCCTTTTGGGCCACTAGTACTTGTGGTCCCAAAGATGGGCTTCACAGCAGTCCGTGTTCCTGGGCTCTTGGCTTTAGTAGAAGGGTTATCAGGGGAGAGACAACCCCAAGAGTCACTACTCTGTTATCTTCTGCAAAAAAAGCTCTCAGCAGTTTGCTCTTACTAGAGATTTTCCTTGATGGGGTAGAGGTAGGGAACAAATACTCTCTGAATTTCCTCTATGCAGAAAAAAGGGCCGTTCAGAGCAAACAGCACAAATCAAGGCATGAGGATGTGACAGGTCCAAAGTAGAGATGACCTTAAGAGGAATACACAAGCAACTTTGGCATCTCAATGGGAAATGAGAAGGCAGATGAAGCCTGCTCACGGCAGGGATCCAGTTGCGTTGGCACTGAAGTAATTCTTGAAACTCACTTAATGTTGAAGTAGCATGAGAAGGCCTGTGATGCACAAACCTTACAGACTAATTTTGTGTACGTGTATGGTGAAGCTCATTAAAGGACATCTCCCCAGAGGGAAGGTACGAGCCAGCCCAAACCCTTCACATCTTCAGCTTTTCTGACTAATCCTAGGTGGACTTGCAACTGCATTGCCTTACCAGGGACTTGTTTACATTGTGTTCTCATTACTAACCAAGCCTCTGCATTGCAAGTCCTGTGTTACAGGATTGCTGCTTGTATATGACGTTTCTCTGAAGTCATCCCTTGCTTTTTAAGTGCTTCCTCCTGCAGCCCTTCTCCCACCCCTACAGTCTTCCTCAGTGCAAATCTTAGAACATTTCAAACTCAGCGTTATGCAGATACTGGGGAAGAGTGTGTGCTATATTAAGCAACATAAAGTCTGTTTAAGAAAACCTACCTTCTGGTCCCTGAATTCAGCCGTCCCTGGTGACTGCTGTGGATGTTTCTGCCTAGGATTTGCCATCCCAGGACAACTTGGTTGTCTGAATGCTGATGCTTTGCAAAGCCTGCAATCCTGTTAGTTAGAGAGAGAGGAAAAAAAAGGGCTAAAGGCTCATCTCTGGCACTGCTCAGATAGCACTGTTTGGACTCATTCGTGAGAATGAAGGGAGAAGCTGATGTATCCTAGTTTTTGTGCAGTGGGGTACAGGATTATGAGGACTTTACTGTTGTTAAGACTCTTGCAGTAAGAGTGCAGGCAAGAGGGTCCTGGTGTAGGCTGAGGAGGGGATGGTGGTGGCATAGCCTCTGCCTCCTTCCAACAGTCAAACCTGGCTAGAGGTCTCTTTCTGCTCTTGACTCCTAAAAGATAAATAATCATAGCAGTCTCTGGATCTGCAGTGCTACCAATGCATCTCGGTGGTCTTAAAGTAACATTTGGCCCTGTCTAACTTTCAGCTTCTTTGACTCATTCTGTTCTGCACGTTCACTGTCTTCAAACCTTTTTCCAGCAGTGCGAAGCTTAAAAGTTGTAGCTGTTCCCAAAGCTCATTAAGGCAACGGGGGAAGGGAGGGCACTGTGGGTGAGGGCTGTGTTTTGCATCTGCTACCGGATCCCTGCTCTCTGAATCTCCCCACTACAGCAGTTCCTGTAGGCTGCAGCAGTAACCGATACCACGCCAGGCATCCCAGGAGCCGGGCTTTGCCAAAGCTAACAATAGTTAATGTGGAGGTTAAAGAATGCTTGATCACTTGCCAGATTCCTCAGTCACAGTCAGAAAGATGCTTAGCAGGGGAAGGGATGTCACACAGTGATGTTCAGGCTCAGAGGCTGGGAAAGAAATCAGCCAAGCAAGAGTCAAGCTGCACAGTGTGGAGCACATCCCTGGGCTTCTGGATGGAGCGGAGAGGGACTGCAGGCTGGCCTTGCTGCAGGGAGGACTCCCTTCCTCCCAGGGTGCTGTACCCTTTTCTATAGTCCTGAAGACCCAGGGAAATCCCTTTCTGCAGAGAGGGATAAGGGACATGTTACTACTTTTATCTTGTCTGAGGGGAAGACTGGGGACTTGATGCATCAATGTTGCATGAGGGGCAGGGCCGTGCTGCCTGCTGTTCTCTTCTGCAAGGGCCCAGCTAACTCTTGGTGCCTTCTGCTCTCCCTGGAGGTCAGTGCTGGGCACTCATGGGATTTCACTGCCTGGGTGCCAGGCAGGTTTCTGACAGCACAGGATGCGTGCTGTTAGCTGGGAAATACAGCAGGACTTGTTCTTGCCAGCTGGTCTACTGGGACAGCAAAGCTAAAGCACATTATTGGCTACGCCACTGAGATCTGGAGGTGCTCCTGTCAGTCTTCTGAGCTGTCATCCTGCCCTGTTGGATAGTAGTGTCAGGTTAGAGAGACATCCTCCATGCAGTGGGTCTTCCCTCAGGAACACCATCCTCATGCTCTGAGGTTGGGGTAGTAGGAGCCAGGAGATCTGGCCTTGCAGCTCACTTCTGCTGGAGAGTCCCAAGGCAGCAGGACTTTGAGGAGATGTCTGCAAAGGACACCTCTACAGGGTGACTGTCCCAGGCAGGTGCTGCCACAGTGGTACTCTCTGAGTCATGTTCTCTTTCCAGTCAAAAATGCTGGGAGCAGGCTTTTTTTGCTTTTGCAGGAAAGCCACAATGCTGCCATTCGTAGGTGTGCAATGTTCAGGCTTTTAAGAGAGGTCTTGTAAAACAGCAGTAAGGCCCACTTTACCTTGGGTGTACAGAGTTGCCCTTCCTGGGACTGGCAGATAGATGTGAGCTCTTTGCATCCAGCTGTTTTGTGGATATGTGAATGGGCAGGGTGGTCTGGTTCCCATCTCTTTCCACCAGAGCTGCTCTGAAGCGTCCTTGGCAGACCCAGCATGGTGGGCCAGCTTTCTCTGTGCAGCTCTGTGTGCTATGTCTGTAAAGGACAGAATCTTCACCTTGAGGAACTTGTGATCAAAATCCAACAAGACCCGATGAATGCTAGGATTGCAGACGGGCTTTGTGGGCAAGGTGAGAGAGGGTGGCAAGTGAGAACATGCAGTTCTGGAGATTGCTGTGTAATGTTCCTACCTTCGTGGCTTTCTTCAGTTATCAAAGACAAGATCTTAGCGATCCCAGCTGTATCACAGAACCACAGAATCCCAGAACGTTCGGGATTGGAAGGGACCTCAAAAGCTCATCCAGTCCAATCCCCCTGCCGGAGCAGGAACACCCAGATGAGGTTGCACAGGAAGACGTCCAGGCGGGTTTTGAATGTCTGCAGAGAAGGAGACTCCACAACCTCTCTGGGCAGCCTGGGCCAGTGCTCTGTCACCCTCACTGAGAAGAAGTTTCTTCTCAAATTTAAGTGGACCCTCCTGTGTTCCAGCTTGTGCCCATTACCCTTTGTCCTATCATTGTTTGTCACCGAGAAGAGCCTGGCTCCATCCTCGTGACACTCACCCTTTAAATATTTATAACCATGAATGAGGTCTCCCCTCAGTCTCCTCTTCTGCAAACTAAAGAGACCCAGCTCCCTCAGCTGCTCCTTATAAGGGAGATGCCCCACTCCCTTAATCATCTTTGTAGCCCTGTAGTTCATGTCCTGAAGCTGTTTGGGATGCTCACGGGAAAACCTACCTCATCATGCATCTTTGTGACACGTTGTGTATTTCAGAGGTGAGTCTGCAGCACTATTACCTACCTACAAACAAACTTACAAGTAGTGGCACGGTCACTTTCATCATGAAGCCATTCCTTTCTTTGGGAACATTTGCATCTTTGTCAGGATGGTCAGTTGCTTCTCCCAGAAGCTCATTTTCCCATAGAGAAGGTAGCTGTACGCGCTCTGTGTTTCACAGCGATGTGCTGTGAGAGACCCAGGACGTGTTACTGAGGCCAATGGTTCTGAAACTGTCTGCCTCAAGTCTGACACAGGGAAGCATGTTTGGGGATGTAAATCAATGGCCTGATTTTTTTAGTATCTCCCCTATGCCCCAGGCTAGGCATTTCCATGTGGGTACCATCCTTCTGTATAGCAGGGGAACGCTTTGGTTGCTGACCTCAACATCTTATCCCTGAGGCTGGAGTGGGTGCTGTGAGGATTGCTTTGCTCCTGTGCCTAAGACTCAGTCTCCACTGGTAGATGTAGGAGGTAGCATAAGGCACTAAGCTAGCACCGTGTGCATGCTTTTCTTTAATGCATTTCAGAAAGCAAGTGAAGTGTCCATTCCTGTTAGAAATCACATTAAACACAAATATGACTGTGTCCTGGGAAGGCTCAGAGATGGTAAGAGGCTGCTGTGTGGCACTAGTGAATGAGCAACCCTTGGCTACATGCTGTCGCCTAGAAGAGCAGATAAGTCTAAAACCTTTATTAATCATCAGTTCTGGTAGCTGCTGAAATACAGTGGGCAGACATCAGCAGCTTCTGGATGAGAGGATGACCCAGGCCTATCAGATGCTGGGGGAAGCAGATAGGGTACCCCAGAAAGCATCTGTACCCAATGGGCCTCATAGTGAGGAGGGGAAGGTGGCCGTGCGTGTATACCTTCATACCTACAAACCTACCGTGTTATTAAAACAACGGGGAAAGAGGACCCTAGCAATAGACTTAAATGCTATAAAAATGGGAGGATGACTTAGTCATCTAGCTGTTATTAAAGCACCCAAGAAGCAGACAAATTCTGCCACCCCACTTCCACGAGTTACGTGGGAACTGTGGAAACTGCATTTAGCCTGAATGAAATTCTGGAGTTATTTAAAATGACTTTTTTAATGCATTAAGCTGTTCTGATGTACCATTTATATGTATAGTGGCTGGAAGCATAATCTGTGGATACTCTGAGTAATGACCTGCATCCAACTATTCATCCTTAGTTTATTTAGGGTCCAGAAATTAAAAAAAAACTTGAATTTTTTAAGCAGTTTTTTTTTTCAAAAGGCTTAGCTTACCGCAAGACTTTTCTTATATGCTCCTATCTTCCCCTCTCTATCTATTCAAATCCTGTCTGAATTACATTCATTTCTAATGTGCTATAAAAACTGATATGCAAAAAAGCTGGTTATTTAGGGAGGATTGCGGAAACTATTTTAGTCTGTGTCTTTTGACCCATAAATGAGATAACATGATTAATTTTTATATGCAAAGCTTGGTGTTTATTAGCATGGTAAAAGGCAATTTGACAACGAAAAATATTACTGACGGGCATAATAATTAATGCTTTCACTCAAAGTATAAAGATTTTAATAATGCCATTATGCTCAAATGACTGAAGAAAGAGTTTACTATTTTCCTGTTAGTGATACAAGGAAGCTTCCAATTTTTTATGGCTCCTATATCCCAGCTCTTTCTAAGTCTTCTTTATACTCAATAAGAGTACAAATCGTCATGCTAATTCATTGAGTTTCTCCTCCCGGGCCCCAGGTTTGGATGAACCTTATGATTTGATATTTAGGCAGGCTAAACATTGAGAGCTACGGCTTTTTTTTTCTTCTGATTGAATTAAACTATTTACGGTGTCGTCATGTTTCAGCAGAGATCTTGTGGCTTAAGATGATGGCTGTTTGCTCAATAGAGTGCAGAGGGAGCAATACTGCGGTGTGCCGTGAGCCACGCGGCCAAGGGAGGGCTGTGTATGCACCAGGATGGGTTCTTTCAGAAGTGAGGTGTTTGACTTGCTATTTTTAATAGTGTGTGCAATGCAAGAAATCAGGGAAGTGTGGAATAGCATTCATAATTTGGAAAATCATTTTTCTTGAGCTGTGATTCTTCCTCCTGCATTTCATCCCTTTGTTGGAAGCTGATTTAGACTGGCTTTATCCGCCATCAGCCTTCAATAGGTAAGGTTAATTTACTGAACATAGCTGCTTGGAGGATTTAGAAAGAAAAGCCAGAAGTGCTGAATGTTTTATTGGTATAATGAGGGAAAGTTGCTTTGCTTCTCAGTCACTGAGAATGTTTTATTAATGCAAAAACACTTTCCTTGAATTTAATACTTTCTCCAAAAGAGGCTGATGAGCTCAGGGAAGACTGAAGCGTATCTGATCACTAAGTCTCTTACGCCATGCTTTTTTCCAACATAACGTGCTATCGCTCATTTTTTATTTTCATTTTTCCTCTCTAAGTCTTGCCAGCCAAGGATTACTGGTAGGATGGCCGTGCTCAAGTATTGTGAGAGTTCCTACTCAAGCAAATGTTAGACTGGAGGTCCTGAAGTCTCTTTCAGCTGATGTTGTTTCTGACATAACCCTACTGAAGATCTTGAAGTCTAAATCTGGTGCTGAATTCTGTATCCTGCCTCTTCCTCTGCCCGTTCACATACTGGTCTGCACCCCCCTCTCATATTTGAGTGTTTCTTGCTACTTGGGGCATTGAGAAGTTGGATCCAGATATTGTGGCTGGAGTTTGGCTGTGATTTACTGGGAGAGTGCGGAGGAAATTATAGGTGTCTTTGCACTTTGAAAGCTCAAACTTGTATGAAATTCAGCAGTAGAATAAACTTCTGCCTTGAAGCACAGCCCTCGGAGCTTCATCCTTTATTGACATGCAGTCCTGAATGTGTATGTTGGGGGAGAGCTTTAGTGAGTATAAAACTTGTCTGGCATTCAGTTAAGAATATGGCTCTTCAGTTAAGCAATGGCTCTAGAATGGTAAGGAGCAAACACAAGCCACCAAAATATTCCAGATGTCCAGAATTATTTAATTTCACCATAGGTAATATTATTTTGAGATGCAGCTGTGCTGAGATTCACGCTGTGCTTGCTATGATGCAAAAGTATCCCTTTCACTGCCGCTTTAGGATAACCCCAAATTTAGTCTTATAAATGCTGTAAGCAAGAGGGAAACTGCAGTAATGTCAACAAAAAGAAGAGAAGTGTAGAATCCAGCACCTTCCAGTATATGGAGAAATAAAAGGACTTGTACATAAAGGAAGACTTGGATTTCCTAATTTCATATAAACAAGCCATTGCAGCATAACTGGGTTGACAGTAGAATAAGCCTCCTCAGCAAGTCCTGCTTTCTCTAATATTTCCAGCATGTTTGATCTCTTTGAAGGCTGCATCTGAGCTTTTGAGATCTTTTCTAGCCTTAAATTCATGTTTTCTTTTAGTACTGTCCAGCGCTGCTCGTATTCTGAGATTGTCAATGCAATTATTTGATAATATATGGCACTGGTTAACAGGCAAAGTCAGCTGTTAAGTTTTAAACTTTTTGTTCCTATCGGCGTGTCCCAGTGGAGAAATTCCATGGCAAATTATGGCCATTTTGTTGCCATATGAGAAGTTAGGGAGAAATCAGCAGAGGAGTTTAAGAATTACTGCCCTGTGTCTCCTCTTCCAGTCGAGATTTTAAATAAAGCCTGTAGAGCTACTCTGGACTTGCACTTGTGTAGGTAAATGCATAATTTGATCAGTAGGCAAAGGCCAGGTCTTTAATGCCTTACCTAATTGAAAACACAATGGGAATAATACTGATTATATGGCGTAAGACCTATTTGAGTGCCTTTAGACCCTAATTATTAACTGCTTCAGTAGTAAAGGTTTGAAGAAGTCATTTTATATTGGTTTGAGGGAATGTTAAAATAACGAACACTTGTAGCTTATTTATGTTTGACTTTCTGCCTGCTACTTTGAAGGTGGTTTACCTTGTTGGTACAAGTTATATAGCTTTGAGTCCTTTGTGTTAGAAACTGCTATTAAAATTGCTATATACTATCTTAAAAAGCCAGAATATTCACCCCATCTTAAAAATTACCATTAAGAACACTTAAAACAAGTGGCTCCATGCTGAGATGTCTCTGCCGTTACTACTGAACATAGTACCAGATATCTAGAATTAGCTGACAATTTTATTTGTATGATTCATCTCTTGGTAACACCCCTTTCAGGCTTTCCTACCTAAATTGTTTATAGTGCATTCACCTCCCCAAAAAATCGAGATCTAGGAATAGCAAGCCTATTATGTGTTGTTAGTTCACTTTTTTAAAAAACAAAACCAAAACAAAACGAAAATCCCAAACCAAAACATGCTAGGGTTGAATTTTCCACCTCCTTTGATGAGAAGGTTCCCAGAAATAGTGAGGACAAGCCTGACATACTGAAGCAACGCAAGCATGCAGCCGTGGGCAGTATACAGAGACAAAGAACAGAATGTGTTTAAAATCTTAATTATTTATAGTAAGAAAATACTGGTTTTGACTAAATTGTCCCTTCTGTGGTACCATCCTAAGGTTGATGGCAGCAGAACTGAGTGCAGAATTTAGCCTCATGTTCTGCTGTCTGTGAAATTGAGAACAAGGTCTTGGGGCTGATGCTGAGCTTTGCATGCACTGAGACCTTGTGGTGCAAGCAATGCTCTGTGCTGAGCAGCTCGGCCAAACAGGAGGAATCTTCGGATTGATGACCTGTTACAGACATACTGCTATACATATGACAACACAGGCATTTCCTTTATTATTTAAAGCTTTTCAGGAACAGTGAGTCCAGAAGAGTCTTACTGAATCTCAGTGTGGTTTAAGCTGGCATCACCACCACTGAAATAAGTTTATGCTCATGTGGAGCATGAGCTTATATTTGCTAGTCTCAAAGATGAGGCTGGTGCTCAGCTTCTTTACTGCTGTTTTCTTCCTGGAGTCATCTTTATTACCCAGAAGCTGCACAGCAATTTGGCCATCCAAAGCAAAGAGAGAACAGCCTGAACAAAGCTTTCCATCTTATCCTGGAAGTGGCTGTTGGCTTGGAGAGTATTGGGAAGGACCGTGTAGATTGACACGTCCCACTTCTGTCCCTCCCCTGTAGCTTCATATCAACTCTCTAAGTTGGACTTGGGCTTGAAGTCTGACTGGGGTACTGAGGAAGTGTTTAGTGCTTCTTGCTTTTCTCCCTGGCTCCTCAGAGGTATTAAGGCTTTGTCTCCTGCAGAATACCTGCCTGTGGGCAGTTCTTAGAGTCAGGACTTCTGTTAGCCTGAGGGGTAGTAGTCAATGGTCTGGCAAAGGATAATATATGATATTTCTGGGCTGTCCACTGCCTGTCAGGACCATGAGTGTAAGCATCTGCCTCTTCTCCCTCCTGTTTGCAAAGAGCTGCCTAAAAAGCAGGTTTTCTATTTTGCAGAATATCCCCCTTTCCTGATGTTTTTGTGCTGAATCGGATTGAACCCAAAATCTTGTTCTTATCATTTGGGCCAGTCAAGGGCTTTTGGAATCTGCACTCACTTCTAGAACAGAATAAAGTATTTTCAGTTGGAGGTGACCTACCGTTATCATCTGGTCCAACTGCCCGACCACTTCAGGGTTCACCAAAAGTGAAAGCACATTAAGGGCGCTGTCCAGATGGGTCCTGCCTTGGATCAATGAGAGTTTGTCAACACCCGAGGTATTACGAACAACACAACTGAGATTAGAGACATGTCTGTCAGCTAAATGATTTCGCTGTGTGCTGTTTTTGTAAGGAGGTATCACAGTGCTCTTACTGATCTCTGAGGCAATGTGGATTTCATGTCACGCTTTTAAGGCCTTTCCAGGTGGAGGTACATATGGACCATAAAGCTTTATCATTGTTTTTAGTTCTTGTGTTATTTTCCTAATCAACCTTATAGCTCTTCCATTTGTTGAAGTATGGACATTAAGTTGATGGGGGAAACAGTTGCTTCCAGCTTTCCATTTTGACTTTCTTTGTGAAAGAGAAACAGTACTGTTGGCCAGGAAAGGAGAGCCACGAAGTCAGCAAAACATGCATAGTTTTCTCTTAAAAAAAAAAAACCCAAAATATACCCCTGTATTTCAATCTTACATAACATGTTTTGGTGTGAATTTGGTTTGAAATGGTTTCTTTTACAAAAACTAAACAACAAAACCATTTTAAACAGAATAAATTGTAGTGCTTCGTTTAAAGCTCTAAAATTTATATTTTTCCATGGACTTGCCCAGGACAGTTCAACAGAACTGGCCACAAAATTGCAAGTGTTACAATTGACTATAGCAACTATTTCTGTGCAGAGGATGTCAGCTGTAGATGTTCTGCCCATACTTTGCCAATGGTCACTGAATCAAATGCCTGGCCAAGGCCATGGGAAATTGTTTAGTTCCATGAAGAGGGCTGATCTGGCCTCCTCTGGATGGATGGGTGATCCCGTAGCTTTACCAAAAAAGCATCACTCAAACCAGATTGTGTGGTCTTGATTTGTGAACTACATGGTTTTGACCTCCTGTCCCAGAATAGCCCCAGTTGGCACCACTAGCCATGAACTACTTATAGTGCTCCAGGGTACAAGAAAGAGTGACCAAGGTGGCTATTGGCCAATGGCTGCTGAATACCCTGAGCCTAATGAATTGAAAAGCTCATGTACCTCCTTGAGGGGAAAAATGCAATCAGATTGTCTCTAATTATGACCCGAGATGATGATAGAGCAATCCTGAAATAGCAAAGCATGGGCAGTACTCCCTTGATAAAAGACAAAACTGAATGGGTCTGGTGTTGGAACGTTCCTTTTCACTGAGTGACCTATTGGACTGTTGGTTCTGTTCCTGGAGGGGCTGGTTACAGCTACATGAGGCAATAAATCAGCTCCTGCTCTTCTGGAAATCAAATTCCTTGGCTCTTAGCTCAGCCCCTGCTGGCAAAAAAGTGTGGGGATAGAGAGCCAGAGTTTCACAGAGCTGTGCCAAGTCCAAGACACCAGCTTGCAAATCACCTGGGTTCAGCCCCTTTTATCTGTATTCTGCATCCAGAGAATGGCTACAGAAGCCTCTGGTTAATGGAGCTACTGTGTGTGGGGACTGCATGTCAGTGTGGCTCTGTACTTCGTGTTAATGGGAAGTTGGCTTGTGCCTGGGCAGCGTGTGCTTGTATGCGCTCTGGGGTTGAGGCATGTATTCATTAACTTGTGTACGAATTCTGTTAGGAACCTTGCTCATCTTGACCTTGCTTGGGTAGCATTTGCGATCTGGGAGTGGTTGGATCCAGATCTTGATGTTGTGTTATTGGCCTGAGAGGTTAAGGGGCTTTGGAAGGGGATCTTGTTGGTGATAAGGAAGTGGGTGGTACAGAGCAGCAGGACTACTGGGTTAAATCCCATGTTTGACCTTTCATGTGTTGAAATAACTTTAAACCTTCTTTCGGCTGCTGAGTGGTATAAAGTTTGGTAAGGTAACACAGCCCTGAAAACAGGACACTGATGTTTTGTTTTCTCCTACTAATCCAAAAGGCTTTGAGCCATTTTATGACTAAAGCATCTGTTTATCTCAAGCTTAGTGGGGTGCTTTTAGCTTCCTTCTCTTCCTTTTTCTGACGTTTGTAGCTCAAAGGTGCTCTCTGAAACATCTCAGATGAGCTTAACTGGAGAGATGCATCCCATGCCAGCTGCCGTCATGACCAGCAAAGTTTAAGTTTACTAGTTACTTTTTGAATGGTGGATCATAATAGGTTTTCAGCACTTCAACAACAAGTAGAGCAGCAGTGTTCAATAACAGAAGGTAGGAGCATTGTGTCAGGCCTGGAGACGTGTGGTAGTACTGCTGCATCCTACATAGTGGTCACAGTTTTCAGAAGGATGAAAGCACATCTGATCTGTTTGACAGGATGGACAAGGACATTAGGAAACCTCGGCTCTGCTTTTTTTTCCCTCTTCCAGGTGATTGCTATTGTAACATGTTTTGTTCCCTGTGTTTTCCTCTTAGCTGTTGTTAGGCCTGTATGTTTAGGCAGTTTGATGCAGGTATGAGATGGTAATGCCTCTCCTGCGCCTCAGATAAAGGTCCTAATCTTGTCCCTCGTAAAGATGGTGATGCAGAAAGCACTGGGAAGAACAGAGGTCTGAGAACTGTTTCTATAAGTGCTGCATCCTATAGACTGATCTGTGTGCTCTGTCCCAGAGGAACATCCTTATAGAAACAAAGATGAAGGGACTGAAGCAGCAGTCCACGTAACTGTCGCTATTTGGTTACCATTGCTAATCATCTGGCATTTCATAACATCCCTTTCTCATTCTGGGCTGTCAACTCCAATACCTGCTTTACAGTCTCTCATTCATTGGGATGGCAGAAGATTGGGATCCCATAACTGCTTTATAGTTGGTTTGCTGTGAGACCAGCAGATGGAAATTACCTTGAATGGTAAATGAAGTTACAAGTGCATGTGATCAAATGCCAGTGTGCGTCACTGCCCTCTTCACAATTTATGCTGCATGTGTAACGGTTCTGTTAGCTGTGGCTGGAGGACTTGTTCATTTGTTTGCACCGTTTTGCAGGATGCACTAGACTTCTGTCTAAAAGATAATCCTAATATTTTTCCTTCTCATAGGGCTGGATTGATATGCAGTTTCTGGTGGGACCTAAATCCTTCAGTATAAGAGAGATTTCACTTAAAACGTTTCGCTTTTAAATATTGGAATCTTCATAGAGCTGTGAAAATGTTATTAATCTGTCATATAATCTGACTCTTAAAATCTAAAGATGTTTTATAAAATTATTATAGTAACCTTATTTTATTAAGTTTAAATTAGTGTAGTTGGTTTGGAGTAATAGTCTGTAAAATTTCCATGCACAGTAAATCTCATTTCTAATGCAGACAAAGATCTTCAAAGACAAATATTTGCAGTAACAGAAAAGGCAACATGGAGAAATAGTGTCAAAGAACGTTATTCTTCATATAATTGTTTCCTTTCTTTTCCTTATGGATCTTCACCGGAGGAAACTAGCCAGGGCTGTGTGTGGATGTGTGCGCCTTAACAAGTGGCGAGTTTTAATCACCTTTCTATGAAGGGAGGGGGTCGGGAATTTTGAATGGCAGGGTTTAGGAGAGTTGTGCTGCTTTAATGTCTGCGGTCCCTCGTGTACTAGCTGGCCTGGTTCTGTGGGTGGTGGATGCATCTGGGACTGTTCCAGAGGGATCTGTGAACCCATCTGGCAAAGATGCCTGTAATGCTCTATACCTGATACCATCTGTTTGACTTATACAGCCACTTCACAAATACAGGGGAGAGCCCCAGGAAATCAAAATCCTTTTCTGAAAATGTTTTATTTGCAAAGCCCAGCCGTGAACAAGAGGTGTTAGCTCCTTGAGGTGTTAGAGCACTTTTGGGGTTACATGGCTCACCTTCTATATTCAACAACTGTCCCAGCAGTCAATTAGAAACATTGGCAAAGGCAAAGCCTTTCAGACCTAGTATAGACTTGAATAACTTCTGAAAGACTCATCTCCTGGAAGGTTCAAATGTTTAATATTTAATACTAAGGAAAAATTCAAATGGGAAATTTGTGGTACACGGAAGAAGTCAGTTCAGCAACGTGGAATTGCTTTCTTTTGATATTTCTGTTCAAAATCAGCTCAACATCTCAAGGACGTTCAGGTCACATGTGTTCGTATAATGCTTAATGTTTTGCCAGAAGAGCCCAAAAGCTTTGTTCTCACTGACTTCAATATTTTCTCCTAATGACACACGGCTTCTGGAGCCAAGTCTGGCAGCTGGACCCTGCCCTCTCCCTCCCCTCAAGTCAGTCTGCCCAGGGACACACCAGCCTTTGTAACACACAACACTGAGTCGTTGCGTAGCTCTTTGTATTCGTGGGTACCGGTGCCACAGAAAGGGAGCCTAGAGCTGTATCGTGTTAAAGGAAAGTGAAGCACAGAGTGGAAGCAACCTGCTCAAGGTCATCCTCTGAAGTGCTAGGATAACTCTCATTCTAGCACAGTTAGCAGTAAACCACCTTTTCCATGATACTCTGAGCAAAAACATCAGAAAATTCATATCCTTAATGAAAGACAGGGAGACTCCATACTGCAGTGTGGAAGATGTAGTTCTCCAGGGACTTTCCCCCAGTAAGAGAATGGGGATATGAACCACATGTTTGAAGCAGTGCATTAGTAGAGAAATGCAGTTGAATTTATTCAAAATATTATTCAACTATTTTGAGTTAGTTGAACAAGGCAGAACATTCTTATTTGGCCCTGTATGGTACTTCACTGCAGTTACCCTCATGAGACCGTCTCAGTGTTGACAATGCAGGTTTTTTCCTTGCATCGTGTGTGGGGGAAATCCAAAAGACAGTTCTCAGTGGTGGTAATGAAGGAAGCTTGGGTGCTTGTTGAGGAAGCATCTGTGAACTTGGTTCATAAGCAGATTTGTATCTGAGAATGGTTTTGTTGTTCTCCTTTGGCATAAAGAAATAGTAGGAAGAGCAGGTTGGAACAGCAGTAAGTCAGCACCGTACTCATGTCCACTTCTAGCACTTCTGATTCCTGAGGTTTAGGGGCTTTGAGGAAATGGGATGCTTCACACTGTTGACCCAAGTATGTACATATCTCAGTGTATATGTACAGAGAGATTAGAGGCTGCAGTTCTTAGTCTTAAATGAAGATTTTTGCAGAGCTAAGAGAAACCTAGGTCTCTAAGGTGCTCACTTCCTTGCTCTACCTGCCAGCATCCTAGCCATCCTCACAGGAGTACTGTGGCATCAGCCTCCCTGAAGGAGTAACACTGACACAGAAGAGGAGTGTGCTGGGGTCAGAGCGATGCCTTTGTTCAGAGTGGTGAGTATGGAGGTTGTGCTCTTGGAGGCATAACCCAGCCTTGAAAGCCAGCCTTTGAATTGCAACTTCAAAAACAAGTTACCTGCTAGAAAATGAGAGTCCAGAGGAACAGTTACAGAATGCAGACTTAAATGTGTGTTTTTCCCAGAGATGGGTGTGAGCCGCTCAGCGATTTAGAGGTGAGTGCATGTTCTTTAGGATGTGTCTTTTAGTAGGTGGGATCTGGGGTCCCAAGAAATGAATAGAAATGGAAGCACACAGAAGTATCTGTATGTAGGTGACGCTGCTGTCTGATGTGGAAAAGGATATCACAGAATCCCAGAATGTTAGGGATTGGAAGGGACCTCAAAAGCTCATCCAGTCCAATCCCCCTGCCGGAGCAGGAACACCCAGATGAGGTTGCACAGGAAGGCGTCCAGGCGGGTTTTGAATGTCTGCAGAGAAGGAGACTCCACAACCTCTCTGGGCAGCCTGGGCCAGGGCTCTGTCACCCTCACTGAGAAGAAGTTTCTTCTCCAATTGAAGTGGAACCTCCTGTGTTCCAGTTTGTGTCCGTTATATATAAAAATATGTACTGTTTATAGCTTACACGTGTAAGGATATACTTTGTAAAGAAGATAATACATCTATCCTTGTCCCCCAGTTTTTATACACTGTAGCAATGTAGTAATTCGTTAGAAAGCCTAGACTTCCTCAGATCACTAAATAAGATACATCTGGACTGTTTTGGTTTTTGCTTTTACTTCAAATTAGAACTGTTTGCTCTCAGTGGTTCAGTGTCTCATAGGTGATTGCTCTGTATGGAAGATGGGTATTTCTTAAACATCTGTTCACAATATCAGCTGCTGTCTAATCTTTGCTCAGATAGTATTGAAAAGCAACAAACAAATGGGAAGGCACTTCTTAATACTTGAAGAAAAAGACTGGAGATAAGGGACTGTTCTATAGTGTGTACTTTCTTCAAAAAGCAATGTATGCCAGAAGAAAGGATTTGTGTAAATCTGTCCCGCTGGCTGATTATCTTCAGGCAACGTCCCCATGTTGTACAAGTCCAAAAACCTGGTTGAGTGTTAAATTCCACCTGGAAACTAGTCAGAAGCCCAGGGTGGACATGAGAGTGTTAGTGAGTATATTGCCTGCATGAACTGTTGCTTGGTAGGCTGGCAGGACCATGGGATATTAGTTTAAGCCCTGGATGCTTTCTTTGTGATGGTATCTTACAACCAAAGGGCATTCTTCCACAGTGTGAGTGTTGGCCCTTGCTCCACAGGGACAGATGAAAATCAGCACCTTTACCCAGGGCTACAAACTGAGGTACCCGAGTCAGTGCAGAGCTCCAGTGAGCTCCTGCTGCTGCAGAGCCACCCATGCATATGATATGGTCCAAAAGCTGCTGCAGTCTCCCTTTTTTCCCAGGCTTCTGGCTGTCTTTTCTCAGCCCAGAGTTTTGTGAAACATGGGCCTGTACTTAGTTGCTGTGGAGTTGTATTGCACTGCTGTGGTAGCCCCCTGTTGCCTGTGGGGGTACCTGGCTTGGGAGTCTCTCCAGAAAAGGTTGTGGTGTGCAGATGGAGACTGGGACGCTGGCTGGGTTTTGGAGTTGTCCTGCTCTTGGCTGGGTGAGAGCTGGCTTCAGGGCTGTGCTGTGGAGAGCTTGCCTCCTCCCAGCTCTGCGGTCCTGGTGAGATGCACCCTTGTGCTGTGCAGAGCAGTGGGAGAAGAGCTATCAAAAGTGTCAGCTCTGTGATATGTGCTGTGGTCCAGTGGAGTCCTGCTCCTGTTGCTGTCTTGCCCCATGCCGGTGCTACTTCTGGAAAGCCATTTAACCATGTAGGGATTTACTTAATCTCCTGCTCCATGTGAACAATAGAAAAGAGGGTGCCAGCATTGCAGATTAGTTTGCTTTTGCACTTCATCTTTATGCTTACTTTTGAATATACTATGTATAACTATTTATAGATTTGCCAGGCCTTTTCTGAAGCTCAACCAACAAGACATTAATGGATATTTCTGTCATCAAGAAATCCCTTCCTCTGTTGGTTACTTGGATTTATTGATTTAGTTTGAACCATTGCTCATTAGCATATTGCATGGAAAGATTATATTGAAAAGTATCTGATTGAAAGGAGGGAACCTCTAGATCTGTCCTTGCACAGTCATTTGAGGAAACAAGCATGACAGCCCCAGCCTTCACTCATCTGTAGGCCATCCTGCTTGCTAGCATGCCAGGCAATAGCAGTGGGACGGGGTGTTTGGTGTCCCTTTCCATCCAGTCCAAGAAGATTTCATGCCAGCTCAGGCTTTATCAAGGCATGGGAACAGCTTGGCTTGTTTTGGGAGAGCCAGAGCCTCTGAGATGTTCCAGAGGGTACTGAAAGTGCCTGACCAAAACCAAGCTGAGTTGAGGGTTGTAAGCAACAGTAGAAGGGATGCTTCCTTCCAGTGCATATAAGAACTTGCAGCTCCTCACAGAGTGGCACAGCTCATAAGGTCTCTCTGCATGTGACTTTCCTGCTCTATCTCTGCCTAAGAAAAGAAACCCCAGCATCTCAGTGTCCTGATGTGTTTTCAGTGAGCTGTTGTTAAATGTGCTTGGGTTTGAATGCTCAGAGAAGGAACCAGGGTTTGGTTGCAAGGGGCAAAAATAGCTGCAGTTATTATTGCAAGGATTTGAGGGTGAGAAGATCAAGCAGATCAGATTTTTAACAAGTCATTGCAGTTAATGGTAGGCTGAAAAAAACAACAACCAAAAAAACCAAAACAAACAAAAAAACCAAACCAAAACAAAACAAAAAAAACAAACCCAAAAAAACCCCCAACAAACCAAACCATGGATTTGATGCTGTGCAGCTTGAGCAGCTCACAAGGCACGCTCCGATGAATTTGGCCAGCAGAGTTTTAGCAATGACTTTATGGTCA
>NW_010167845.1:42928-51501 GCF_000695765.1 Mesitornis unicolor | reverse complement strand
CTGAGGAAAGAACAGGATCAAATCCCTACCCTGAGTGTGTGTTTTGTGTCAGTCTTGTATGCACTCCTCAAATCCTTCTCAGGTGCCCTGGAGGAGCTAAATGAATGAAGTACAGCCTTGAGGACAGCGGGGCTAATTGTTTAGGAATAACCCTTGCTAAGGCAAGTGTATTTTGAAGCAGAGTCTCAAATGTTTGCCTCAGCAAGCAAATTGCCTAAGATGTCCTGATGGGTAGGTGCTGAGCTCCAGTAATTCTTTTTGGTGGATATGATGAGGCTGCGCAGGTCTACTGCAGTATATAGTAGGGTGCAGTCAGAGAAGTTACAAAATCCTTGTTTGTCCTATAGAATATGGATCTGTGAAAGTCTATTTTCCAGCTAGGCAGCTTGGAGGGATTTTAATGTGAATCTGAGCACTGTCTTGGCATTGTATGTGTTGATGCTTTTGTACCTCACAGATTCTCATTTGGCAAATAGATCAGTGTCCCACGGGTGAATCCTTTGAAAGCAAAGTCATCCCTGAGTGGTCAGAACCAGCCAAAGGTGCCTTGAAATAGGAGAGATCCATCTTCACCATTCTTGGATGCTTCTGAGTTTCTTGCCTTCAAACCTTGTTTTGTGCTCTTCTGGAAAGTCTCAGGGAGGAGGGTACAGCATTACTGATGGTGACAGCTTTGGGCCTTTTCAGAAGAAGGGAAAATAATATTTTAATTGATTTGTTAATAGCAGAGCAGGGCCAAACACTGGAAAAGTAATTTGGTTTATCTTGATTCCATATTGGACAAGTGTCTCCTGTTCCAGTGTTCATTAGCTGCTGGTACCTCTGTGCCATGCAGTGAGACAGTGGTTTTGGGGTATGAAACAAGCTGGGAAGGGTGGTGTGTGGGCAGTGCCTGTTGCTGACAGATTACATGGTACCGCCTGGTGAAAAGCAATGGACTTCAGTCTCAGGTGGCTGCTGCTCAGGCAGACTTTGAGCTCCAGGATTCACACATTTCCAGGGTGTCGTTCAGAGGAGTTTGATTACCAGCGATAGGTGTTGCTCAGCCTGTGCAGCTCTGATTTAAACAGCTGATGTCAGGACAGGCAGCCACTGCGTAGCTGCAGAGGGGAATATGGGAGGGGGATGGGGAAAGGCGATCAACTGATTCCCTGATTTGAACTCCCAAAATAAGCCTGAATTCTATTTTATTCTGCTCCAAAATAATATTCTCCTTTCCTGGGAATTAACGTGGTTGTGATGCTATTCCAGCACCTTCAGTGGGATTGAGGCTGTGAAGTTCTGTGCCCTGGAGAGTCACTGCCTCAGAAATCTGCCGGGGCTCTGCAGTTGTCACTTCCACATTGTATTGGCATCCTCAGTCTCATCAGTGTTTCAGTTTGAAGCAGCATGGGCTTTTGATCATAAACCATTTCACTTACAGGACAGCATGAAGGAAACTGCATTATGCTGTGCTTGGAGGAGGGGAGGGAGAGGACCGTGGCTTTGTGTGATGTATTTTTGCAGCACACTGAGCCCAAACCTTTTAACTTAATGGGACAGATTTGCAAATTCACACCTGCAAATTCTGCCTTCCCAGGGTTTTTGTGCGCAAGGCTCTTTATTCGTGCCCCAGAGAGCAGCCTGCACCTGCTCCATCTCGCCTGTGAGACGGGCAGCTCGGATCAATTGAAGGTTTGCTCTCTGGTCATAAATGCCTCATCCTGCAGCACTGACCCCCTTTAGGGGGGCTTGCACAGGTGACCAAGGGCCAGCAACACAGCCCTGCCCATCCGTATGCTTACTGCACACATTGTCACAGCACAAGTGCAATAGGACATGCAGAAAGCACTGCTGCTGTCTAAGCCTACAGATCTCCGAGCTGTCAAGAAAAGCTTTTTTCTCTTTTCCTTTTTTGGCTGGTGCCTGCATGTAAAACATCAAGGAGCTGTAGTACACAGCTGCCTATAAGTCTGGCCTTGTTTCTGCTTCTTCCTAACAGTGGTTCGTGAATTGCATTTTTCCTGAGATGGGAAGCTCGGGCTCCCATAACCATGGAAACCTGGTTTGTCTTCCCTAATAGCTTCAGTTGTACCCAACACCTGTCTCCCTGGGAAAAGAAAGGCTGCAAGCTCCAGGTTAGGTGGGTGCACCTCTGGGGATGCCCACCAGAACGAAGCAGCAATGCTGAGATAATGCTGGAGGAGCTTATAAAGGATATGCCAGGGAGGGGGGGAAGTAGGGAGCGAAGGAAGGCTCTCCAGAGGCAGGCAGGTGTTATGAAGCTGAAAAGGAAAATGCTGCATTTTGGTTGTCTTGCTCTGTGTGTGTTGGCTTGACATGCTGGGCATGTGGAGCTTTCTGTTGTGACTTCAGTGCTTTAAAAAAAGCCATTTTCCATTTTAAGTTAGCAACCCTTTAAACAGCTTGTAGCAGAGAAGGAAATCTGGGTATAAGCTGGTGAGCATAAAATGAGCTTTGAGATGTGGCAAGTGCCTCTCTTTTCGGTAACTGCAGGTCTCCATACAGACCCTCGCTTCACCACTGGAAGAATGAGTGCTGATAAATGTGTCTCATGGCTCTAATGTGGTGCTAGCAGTGCTGCCAGACTGGTGAACATGGGGAAAAGTGGGGAGAAGTGTTTTAGAAAGAGCCTTATAAACTAATTTGAGAGGATTTATTGTCTGCTGCATTTCTGCATAGACGTGTGTACATTTCCTGCAGGCTGCAATTTCAACTTTCCTCTTAGACTCTGAAAGCTAGGAATGTCAAATAAAAGCTAAGCACGGTTATAGCCCCAGACTTCAGGCTTCCAGAAGCTCTGCAGACCACCAGCCTTTCAGAAAGGCACTGCAGGAGCTGGCAAAGCTGTGCTCCTTTCCTGATGTGCCGAGTCCCGAGTCTCTGTTAAATGCAGGAGCGGGCCTGGTGCAAGCTTTTGGGGCTGTGTGGGGAAGGAGCGCTCTCCTGCACCAGGGAGGTGTTTGGTACAGGGACCTGTGCCAGGGCACTCTGTAAACTGGAGGCAGAAGCAGAAATAGAGACAACCTTGCCCACTAGCAAATCACAGCCTCAGTGTGTCCATGTGTGAAATGGAGGTGACAGTATTTCACTGTGGATGCTTTAAGGAGGCTTGGTGTTTATGAAATGTTCTGAACTTTTGGATGGTACCTGCTGTAGAGGGCACTTATGGTCCCCAAATACCTTTGGTGACACAGCACGCACATGAAAACACTGGCATCTGCCTACCATACAGTGATGCTGGAATCACTCACAAATTAAAATCTGATGCCTCTAAGCTAAATTTGCAGTGTTCATCTGACAGCTATCACCTGGAGGTGTCATGAGCATGAAGAAAAGGAAAGTACTAACAGGTAAAATCTGGCAAAATCCAGCGTTGAGGTTAGTGCCTGGACAATAAAAGCCGTTTGGGAAATGCTTCGTACCTCTGCTTAATTTAGCTGCTGACCTTCTACAACTGAGCACAGAGCCACTGCTCTGTGTGATGGCTCCACATTTCTTTGTGGACATGACAAGCATAAATCTCTGCTTTCTCCGTAGCAGCCTGGTTAGGAGGGTTTTCATGCCAGTTGCTGCAGTGTTAGAAGATTAGACCAAATCAAGGAGTCAGTACTCCAAACTCACCCTCTCAGTAGGGATTCTGGCGAGCACAACCGTGCAAGATGTAGCCTTGTAATAACAATATGCTTCACAGAAACAGTTTTCAGTTTTCTGGCTCCTTGAGTGTTTGGTGAGCAGAAACAAATGCCTGTCTCTTTTCTGCAAAATCCAAGTAAAGATCTTGGGAATTGATCCTGCCTGTGTACATCCATGTACACAGCAGCTGCTGTAGGTTATTTTGCCGGTAGTTAGAAATCAATGTCGTGTTTTTTTCCTCACAGCTTTTTTGGTATTATAGATGCTTTTCCACTCCTTGTTTACACGGAGTGAAATGATTTTTGATCAGGATACCTGGATCCCCATCTGTTCAGAGTACTAGTCTCTATTTCCAACCTGGACCTGAGGAATCTTTTCCTTGAGTAAATTTAATCAAGATTGCTCCTTCTAATTAAGCTTCAATTAAAAGCCATTTTATGACCAAAAATGCCTCTTTTTTTTAATGCAAGAGCCAGCTGGGAGCACTTCTTCCCCTGTAGGAGCTCCTGGGACCCAGCAGTTCCAGCTGTTGGCTGTCAGAAGTGCACCAGGAGTACACTGAGCTGTTTCAGTGCTGACACCTCTGTTGGAAGGTACCCTGAAGTGCTGCAGGTTTGCAGTTACTTTTCCCTCTTCTAGTAAGGATTTCTCTGGTAGTACCGTACAGCAGCTCTATTTGCCCAGTCACTATGGACTAGAATATACATACTCTCTGCATTTTTTTATCTATGCTTGCTTTTTATATCACATGCTTATTAACTTTGCTACAACAGCAGTCATTTGCCACAGCCTATGGGATGTAGTGATGGCAAATGTTACCTGAACTCTCTCTGGTTGCAAATTAGCTTAATTGGAGCAATATTGCAAATAGTGCCTTTTTGCTCTATTTGACTGGCATTTATAAAGTAAAACAAGTGAGTTCAAAGCTAATCTCTGTATCAACACTTCAGAGTTGAGATTGCAGCTCTAACAATATTCAGTTGATCTAGCATAGATGTTGGGGTGTGAGAGAAATAACCCCACCTGCAAGTAGACACAGAGTTGGACCTTCTCTGAGTTGTGCTAGAAAATATCTTTTCTTCTGAGTCTGTACTTAAGATTTGTACAATTACTTTGAACTGGGTCTTAATAATGGAGATGAGTGGAAGGGCATTCATGATGAACAATTAGCATCAGGAACTGGGCAGGCGATTCTTGTAGATACATTGATCTGAAGTTGCCAAGGGTGACTTTGGATTTTTTGGGGCTAGTGATAGGTGCTGGTTCTGTCTGCTGAGTTGCATTTTCCTGGTGACCAGTTTCTTGCCAGCCCTAGTCTATTTATGGACCAAATAGTGAATGAGTGACTACTGTTTGGGCTACGTTTGTGGAGCTGATTTGTCACTTTTGCATTCTTATTCATCCCGTAGCTGCTGAGGAAAACATCTGATGATGACTGCAGCTGTGGTGTGGGCTCCACTTAATATTTTTGCATCAACATAGAGGGACTGGGCAAAGCTGGCCTCTAGCTCTCAGATCTGGTTCAAGGCTCAGATCTCTTCACTCTGATAACCTGAGGCCAGTTAGAGGTGGCTGTGGCTAATTCAAGGTAGCTCTAAGCAGCATATATTCGTGGCTCATCTCCTTGTTGCGTGATTGTGTGCTGCAGCTCTAAAGACACTGAAGGAGGCAGCGTCTTTAGAGCTGCAGCACACAATCACCCTGTGGCAGCCTAAACTCACTGGCCAAATGTTATTGGCTGTCTTGAGTTATTGCCTTTTAAATCATACTGTGGAATTATGGTGTAGTTACAGGTGCTAAAGCAGGTGTGTTGCATTTGAGCCTAAAGCATGTAGATTGGAGCCACGTGGAGAAGGTTGTAAACCTGATATCGTCCACATTAGCGAGTGAGAACTGCAGAAAGCTAAGCAGGTATGTAGCTTTGCTTGTGCACAAGTTAGCTCTGATCTTGGGCTAATGGGATCAGAACACAGTTTTTCATAAATAAGTACGCTCCAGAGATGCTGCACCGTGCTCTATAGTGCAGATTAAACCAGATTGCTGCCGTGGCTTCTTTCTTCTCAAGCTAACAAGTGACTTTGGGTTGGGTTTTGGTGTGTCCTAGGCTTTCCTGCTAGAGGAGGATGTGTGCAGGTACTTACTATGTCAACATGTCATGTTACAAGAGCATCCTTGAGTTGCCAGGAGACCTTTAGCTGGATCCATAATCTATTTTTTCAAACAATAATCCAGTCTTGATTTTAAGAGATCCAGTGGCATCTTAGCTTGTACAACACGAGACAAGGAGAAAAATACGAGAACTTCTCTACTTTTGCTCTTGGCTCTCAGTTTCTCCAGAGTTTGGAGCTCAGCTGGGTCTGAAGCTGCACCTTTCCCGAGCATGAGATGCCACTGATGGGCTGGTTGCCTCTGTCAGGGGTGCGCGGCTCCTGCAACAGGGTAGGGTTGTGTGTACCAGGGGGCCTGTGCTGAGCAGATGCAAAAAGCTGCTGCTCTGAGCCAAGGAAAGTCCGGGAGGGAACCAGATGGATCAGAGTTGTAATGCCAAACTTTTGGCTGTTCTGAGGTTTGAATTTTGGGTTTGGTTCTAAATAGAGAGATGTCATTTTGAGAAGCAAGTCTGAAAAGTCTGAACTACTCCGTTTTTAAAGCTACCGTGCATGTCTCCATAGGGTTACTTCTGGCGTTCCTGACCTGTGTGCCCTGGATGTGAAAATGTACAATGAAAAGGTGACAAGGCACGGGCAGGAATTCTCTAGTGGCTGGGGCTGTAGTGCATCTTTCTAGGAACAAAGTTGAAGATGCTTTGGAAGGTAACAGGTCTGGTAAATGCACACAGTTTTAAATGCAATTTAAAGCCATATGAAGAGTCTCAATTTAAGGCATCCTCAGTCACCACTCACTTCTGGAAAGTAAGTTATGTTTCATCTCATTAGCAGTACATGCAGAGCTAGAGCTATGTAACTGAGTCTGGAAAAGGGTCTGATACAACTTCCTGTCTTGCTCCTTCCCTAAATCCAAAAAAGCCAGAAAAATGTCTCTACTTAAAGGGTTCCGCAGCTGACTGGTTCCTTGTGTGTTCTTTAAAATAATAGATTCTTTCCATCTCTTCCTCTGACAGATCTCTCACTACGTGCTCTCAGTACCTCCCTTGCTTTACTCTCTAGGATGCTTGATATTGGAGAATCTAAAACTTATTTTCCTCTCTGAGAAGGCTGCTACAACAGCTGAAGTTGAAGTGAAGAGGATGTAAACCTAAGCCCGTCGAGCTTCCACAGCTGGGTAAAAGCTTAGGGTCCATGAATGCTGATGTCCCTGTGTTTCGAGCTACTAGTAGTTATGTTGCACAAAG
This sequence comes from Mesitornis unicolor, assembly GCF_000695765.1. NCBI lineage: Eukaryota > Metazoa > Chordata > Aves > Mesitornithiformes > Mesitornithidae > Mesitornis > Mesitornis unicolor. Next base: position 44,513 of record NW_010167845.1, on the reverse strand, counting down.
CAAAATGGACCCTGAAAGGCTTGGATTTCCATGGCTAGTGTGGAGGCTTCTCCTCAGAGCCACACCTAAAGGTGAGAAACATCCCTTGCAGGAAGGAGATCTGCTTCATGTTCTGTCCAGCCCTGTGGGATGTGGAAAGGTGTTGCAGAGCTGCATGGATCTTGGAGTCAGTAGAGGGTAGAGTGGGCTCCAGACTGCAGCCCAGCTGATTCAGAGCCTCATGGGTTTAACTGGAGTAACTTCTTCAGGTCAGATCTGGACTAAGAGCTGGTGGTTACTCCAAAATAGAGGAAAAAGGAGCAGCTTGAGCTGACCCAGCACAGCCTTCCTCTTCCATGGAGCGCTGAGGGTTGTGCTGTTTCAGATGACTAACAGGCTCACATGGACTGATTGCAGAAGCTGAAGCTCACATGAGCATCCAGTGAGGATGCTCTGGCTTTGTTTCTAGTTATTTATGTCTGCTGGTGCTTTGGAAACATCTTTATGGGTCTCAGCTACTATGGAGCCTTACCAAGGAGACAGATTTAAGCCTAAAAATTCAAGGACTCTAGAGCCTGAAGTCAACCTCTAAGGGAAATGCAGTTTTCCTCAGCTTAAAATAACTTTATTTATAACGTCCTTTACTCTCCAAGGTGTCTTTCAAGGCTGTGCCTGGGTTGCATTTTGACTTGTGCAGAGCAAAGCTCCTGTGAGGAAGGCAGGCCAAGAAATTCAGGGAAGGCAGTTTGGGGCAGGCAGGGGAAAGGGGAAATGCTGATAAGGCTGATGAACGGTTTCACCTTCAGGAGTGATGAACTGTGGGAGAGTTGGCTGCATTGAGGGTCTGGCACAGCTTCAGCATGCGCACGTGGGGATGGATCAGCTGAGAGAAATGACTGCATTTATTCAATGAATTTACATGAGGTGCCTGCGTTGCCAAAAAGGGATGGGCTCCCTCCTCCTCCAAAACATCAGTGGCTCTGTGCAGGAGCGGCAGGAGTGGAGCAGGAGGCTCAGCAGAGGAACTGGGCTGGGAAATATTCAGCAGAGCCTTTGCTGTGGAAGCTGCTGCAGGAGGCATCCACACACAGCGTGGAGTTCAACTTCCCCCTGCTGTTCCTGGGGTCTGGCTCTTATAAACTGAATTAATAATAAATGGTTGCACATAGCCAGCCTGCTGCTGGCTGCTCTACAGGCTGTTTCTGCTTCGAGCCAAACTCTCCCTCTCCCCTAGGCCCCAGTCTCTAGAAATCCACCAGAAGCTTCTTGTGCATCTGATTTGAAATATCAGCTTCTAGTTGTTTCCCTTAGAAACAGTGCCTATATACAGGGTGTAGGGCAGGAAACATTGATTTGCAGTAAGTGTAAGGGGCAGATATGGAGGAATAGGTCTGTACCGAAAGGTTGGAGTCACAAATGCTTTCGTAGCATGCGGTGAGGGAACTGGGGCTTGATGTGAGGAGTCCCAACGCACCTCATGTGTCCTTTGGGCTTCCTCAAAGTATATGACAGTCTACAAAACAAACTCTGCTTGCTTCTGTGCTCTTATTCCTGGCTCCGAGGAAATGTCCTGCCACAAACTTATTGCACACAAGAGTCAAAGAGC
>NW_010167845.1:26413-42897 GCF_000695765.1 Mesitornis unicolor | reverse complement strand
TGCTGAACAGGCTAAATTAGTTACCCCTTAATCCTCCTGGGGCTAACAAGGGGACTGTTAAATAGGCTGCCCAGGCCTGTGATTGGGCTGTGGTTATCCTAAGGCCCCCCCCCAGGGGCTGTTCTCAGCACTACCTATTGAGCCAGAAACAACTGGTCCACACTGGGCACTGGTGGGAATTCTGCAGCTGATGGTCTGCTCTGTCGGCTTCCAGAGCCAGAGAACGTGTGAAGGAAAGCCATGTCCACCACTCCTCCTTAAAAACTGAATAGTACACAAAAAGCAATATTTCATCTTAAATGGTGTTCTTTTAAGTAAGGATTGGATTCTTCACTTTATGCCTGGTTATAGCTGTTGCCTTGTGGTACAGTGCAGGGTCCTGCAGGATGCTAGCTGAGCTGAAGCTCCATGGGATCTGGGCTCTGTGTGAATGTGCCTGTCCTACCCCCAAGAGTTACGTTTTTGTGGAAGGTGCAGAGGGATGAGGTACTGTGATAAACACCAGCTTGGTGGGCAATGATGGCCAGCCCATGGTACAGCAGAGATGCTTCAGTCTTAAACTTCTATTCCCGAGAGCTGTCAATGACAGCAGCACACCACAGTCCCCACCTTGGAGCACTGCCTCTGCTGTAGGGGCCCCATGGGACATGCAGAGCTGCTCTTGCAAAGTCTGTGCTATGAAAATAATCCCTGGCTGCTTTGAATGAATTCCTTTTTTTAGCTAAAATGTTGCATCTGAATAGGAGAAAAAAAATCATCCTGTCATGTTTTAATGCGTGATGGAGAATCCATCTTTTACTGTCCTGCATTCGGTCTTACTGACAAGTATCAGGACTGGTAATGCTGTCAACATCAGCATTAACCGATAGAGGTAACCATAACAGACATGACTGTTTTGGGCACGAGTTTGTCTGGTTTTGCATTGCCTCTTGTTAGACTGGATTTGCCAAAGGACAAAGCTCTTTGATCAAATTTCTGTTCCTTATGTAGGTACTTGCAAACTGTGATCAGACCGTCCTATTAACCTTCTCCCTTCGTTAAGGAGAACAGATGGTGCTTCTGGAGCCTTTCTCTAAGCTGAGCCTTTGGTCCTTTAATCATCCTCTTGGTGGTTCTTTGCCATGGATCCAGTTTTTCAATGTCCTTCTTGAACTGCAAGCGTTCAAACTTACCACACCACTGATTTTTTTCTTTCTTTTTTTTTTGTCATTTGAGCATCCCCTATGCAAAGCCTTCCTGAGCTCTCTTGACCACAGGACCATTCCAGCACAATGTGCTCAGCTGCCGGTGTTCTGTGTTGACCAGGAAGTTCCTGCCAAAATCCATAGCTTCACAGGATGCTGTTCCCACCATTTGTGTTGCTGTGTGTGTGTGGCAGTACTGAAATACTCTTTAGTGCAGCTTATTTAGCCATGCAGATCTGGTGGTCCCTTCTTAGTTGTTATTTAGCAGTTCCCCACTGTTTCTTGTCTTCAGACTTAATAAATAACGCTTTTAGGCTCTCCTCCACTCACCAACATGTATTTATGCCATAGGGCCCCAGACCAGCCCCTGCCAGGTCCCCGGTAGGAGCATACAGGTATACCTGTGACTCCTCAGTCACCATGGCATGGGGTGATTTTCATCTATTAATACATGACATATTATTTCTTCACCTTAATGAAATCATCATGTAGTGTGAAACTAAATTCTGCATGGAAAATAAACCATGTCATTTTAATGACAAAAGAGGAAAAGAATGTAAAAGTTTAATTGCTATTTTATACTTTTAAGAGTCAGTAATACTAGATGCTACCTTTTGGTTTATACAGATTAATTTTAACGCATTCTTAGTTTACTGGAGGTCATAGGCAGGATTTTCTATTTACTTCTTAAAATACTCGGCACATCAGCAAGTTTTGTTGTAGGCACCGTGACTTCCATGCACCGAAGATACGTTTGTTCTTTTAAAACTGTGGTGCAAGTCATCCAAACTTGCTGAATTTAGGTTCTGCTTAATTAGCTGCACTTCAAGGATCTGCTTAGTCGGTAGTAGGATAAGGAGAGCAGAACTGATGATATAACACGTGCACGCCCCACTTAAATCCTGTCCCTGGGCAATGGAAAGTGTTAAAAATGTCGTGTAATTTTTGGGCCCCTACCACGTAGAAATGATTGAAGGAGCATTGGAGTAATCTTTAACTGCCTCAAAACCCATGTATATGGTTCTTCATTTTACTAGCTAGATTCACCCCTGTGCCTTTATTTAGAAACTTACTGTTCCTAGCTTTTGGCTTCTTGTCATCACCTTTCCCTTTCTCCAGGGCAATGTGTGTTTAATCCTGTGCTTCTAAGTGGCTCAGTGTTGGACACGGCACTTTTCAGTTTGTACGTTGTCATCTGGATGGTGATGTTTGCACTTGGAGGGCATTTCAGTAACAGGCATGTGAGGCCTGTGGTTTTTCCATGCTGAAATTCACTGCAATATTGCAGCTTTTCACAGAATCCCAGACCGTTAGGGATTGGAAGGGACCTCAAAAGCTCATCCAGTCCAATCCCCCTGCCGGAGCAGGAACACCCAGATGAGGTTACACAGGAAGGCGTCCAGGCGGGTTTTGAATGTCTGCAGAGAAGGAGACTCCACAACCTCTCTGGGCAGCCTGGGCCAGTGCTCTGTCACCCTCACTGAGAAGAAGTTTCTTCTCCAATTGAAGTGGAACCTCCTGTGTTCCAGTTTGTGTCCTATTTATTCTTATCCATTCTTGACAACGGTTCAAAAACAAGAGTAAAATCTCAACCTTATCTTTTTCTGAGCTATCATTGACTCAAGAACAGGAAATACCAAGAGTTGCTCCATTTCTTCTCCACCTACCATTCCTAAATAGGTTAAACCCACTGATTTCTCCATATTCCCGTTGTGTGACAGCGAGATGCAGTAGTGGAGTTTTCAGAAATGAGCAATCCTGGCTCCTCTGTGTTGTAGTCCTACTTCTGCTGTGCGGACAGATAAAGCAAATTAACCTAACAGGGGAGACGTGCAGTGAAGAAACTAACCCCTAGGTTTATTCACTGCAAGTTTTATCCTCGGGTATCAGTGTTTTGCTGTTGGTTTCTCACTTGTCTGGCCAAACCTAGAAAAAAAATCTCTTTCTTTTTGTTTACGTATACATCCCACTTCTGAAACTTGGTTGAGCATTACTGCACAAAGTCGATGTCCTCTGTGACCCACAGGGTTGAGCACTTGTGAGCTGAGAGAGACACTTCTGAAGAACGCTGAGGAGGTCTCTTCCAGGGGATTCCTCGGCTGCGGCTGTGTGTGGTGAAGCACTGCCATCATTCCCTCAGGATATTTGCCAGCCAACTTCAGAAGCCCTGACATTTTCATCTTGTGGATCTGGGAGGACACCAGGTCATCCTGTTCTCTTGCCTCCCTGAAGTTCACTTCCCATCGAAGTTGTCTCATGTTGGGTTTTGGCTCAGGGTTTTCTCAGCTCAGCGTAAACGAGGTTCCTTGATTATCTTGCTGCCTTTTTGAGCCTTGTTTGTCTCAGTCTTACTCTTTGAGAAGTGAAGGAATTCTTTGACGGTTTATGTGGCACTCAGTGGCATTTTTGTAACAAGAATCAGCTGATTTGTAGAAACAAATAGAGAAAATATTTTTAAATGGCTGCCTTTGAGAAACCAGTGTCTCAGTGTTATAAATGACCTTGATATCAGAACGCAGATACATCACACAGCTTCTAAGTTAGCCTATCTGAAATCTCGTCTGTAGTCTGCATTTGAAGCAGTTCTTTCAAGGATTATCTCCTCCACCCTCAGCCTCTCCCCTTCATAATTGAAAGTTTATACAGCAGCCATGTGATTTCAATATGGGGAACTGGTGAACGTGACATCTTTAATTCTCTTCCTGTGCTGTGACACGCTGGGAATGAAGATGTGTGTTGTTACACCCGATAACTGGGCAACGACTGTTAATGTGGAACAGCGTTGTGGCCAGATGAAACAAGTGCTCAAAGTCCCATGGGATTTTTCTCTGTTGTTTTGACACTCTCACCTGAACTGGGTGGAACTGAGATGAGCTCAGTAACTAGGCCTATCTGCTTTTAACCTGCTTGGCGTTGCAGAGGGTGAGCTGTAAGGCTGAGCATCCCAGGCTTGGAAACTTGAGCGCTTGCATGTGACAAGTGGCAGGTCTCCGTGGAGTGGTTAGTTCTGTATTAGTGGTGTGTATGCTTTCAGCCTGCACTCTGCTTTAATGTAGCTTTTAATCAGTAAATATGTACGGAAAGAAATATGGCCCTTGTCAACGCTGCTCGTAAGGTGCACTTGCAAGTTGGAACCTTTGAGAGTAACTGCAGGTAGCACCAAGCAGGTGCTGTATCTGCAAAAGAAAGATGCCCTTTGGAAAACAGTCTTGGATTATGGGTGTTTAGGAACTGATGCTTTAAACTGTGGTCTAGTGTAGGTGGGAGTCACAAACAGCATTTTTCTCTCCTTTTGCTCTTTACTGTTTTCTCTATATTGTAAGCCTGCTTCAGCTGAATGTGCTCTAAACATCTAAAGCAGTAATGGGTAGCTACAGCTGCTGTCTCTCAGCCATGGACTGGAGGTACTGAGTCTTTATTAATTAGTGCTGTGGCAGGATCTTTTCTTTCCCTGAACAGCTGCATGCGTAGCAGTGTGCTGTTGGCGTCTCTTCTACTGAAGACATAGCTGCAAGCTCTAATCTTAATGTAGCAATGTTGAGACTCTTTGGAGGTCTCATTTGTTATTGAAGATGATGCCTCTGGCGTATGATGATTTCTGAGAGATGTCTACAGTCTGCTTTGGAGAAAGTACCCTGTGCCCACGAGCAAGTCTGTCTCTGACACTCTGTTAGCAGTGGGGTGTGAATTCGTTGCAGGGTAGATGTTATTAAAATCATCTCGGCAATGACGTACGCTAAATGATCTTGACTCAAGATCACCTTCGAGCTGTGTTTTTGCCACTCTTAATGCTCTGTTTGATATCAGATTTTTAGGATGTTTTCTGCTGGAGCTGAGAGCTGCCCCTGTGAGCAGGGTGGAGGCTGAGTGTTGTATAGAGGACGTGCTTGGGGGCCAGTCAGCCCTGGCTGGCATAGGGCTGCTGCCAGCCTGCAGCAGGGAGCAGGTTCTGAGGTTCAGTCTCAAAGGTGCTGCATGCTTGGTGTCCCAAAGCTGCCCAGTGGTGAGGTCCAAAGGGAGCAGCTATCGGGTCCAAGGATATGTCCTGTCAGCGGAGCAGCTGACTGGAGATGACGCAGGTTTGTAATCCCCTGGATAGAGCGGCTATCTCCAAGCATCACCAGGGCTCTTGCTGCAGACCTGTGCTGAATATGGCCAAGAAACTTTACTCCTGCATTCCCCATCTCCCCTGTGCTTCTAAATCACTACAGAATGATGTTGGAGCTGAGATCCTGGTCTGAGATTGTTCAGGGAAACGGCTCAGGAAGGAAATTCAGGCGTATCCGTAAGCAACCCCCCAGGGGAATGTGGGCTCACCTGCAGGAGGTGACGTGGTGGTGGCTGCATCTATCCCAGGGCAGCTGTGCTTGTCAAGGGAGATGTGAATGGGGTTAACAAGCACCGTGGAGCCCTGAATGGCCTGAGTGTTGTTGAATAGAAATCATCAGTTCAGGAAACCCTGAAATGTGGAAAATGATCAGTGAATATAAGAATATTAGGGGCAAGTAGTCAGTATTTATGGTGTGTACCTGCATAGCTTTCCTTTTCCTCTCTGCTAATACCCTGTAGGAGAACGGACACTGATCTATGTCACCCGTCTTTATGTTGAGAGTGGAGAAATCTAAACAAATGGGCATTGTGTGTGACAGTTCCAACTTTCCATTAAACTTCATGTTCCTCATGTGGTAATCGTTAAATCAAATACCACGCTGTATTTTTACGTTAAGTATACCTTGTATTTTTAAGTACACCAATATCTCAGTTCCTTCTTAGCGCCTCTCCTTTTGTTCAGAAAGACAGTTCTTGGCATAAAAGATAAAACACACTTGTTCTCATTGTTAATAAACACCCAGTTATGTTCAATGACAGGACAATGAATCAGTGCAGCACCACGCTGAATACGCTAAGGCTGCTTCTCAGATGTGTGACGCCGTGGTTCACTGTGGACTGAGCACGAGTTCCTCACGGGTGTATTGTTTTCTGCTGTCCAGCTCGGTGAAAATTAATTCTAGAAGATGATAAAGGGAACTTCCTTGCAAGCAACACATGCTGTGAGCAGAGATGAATGAAAATAAAGATTTTGAAAATACCTGAGTCCTCATTTTGGAAAAGGTGGAAAAATGATGTTGGTTAATTCGTCCCTGGTGGGATTCTGCGGCTACAGAGTTAATCATAAGACAGATTTGTCCTTATAGTGCAGTATTTCTGTAACAGCACAAACTTGCTTATTTAGTGGATAGAAAAGGCTTTACAGCTTAGCTATTGAAGAGGTGAGAACCAACGTGGCTGCACTGTGGAAGAGATGTGCTAATGTGGTTTCAATGTGACATGGTCCCAGACACTGTGCTCCATGAAAAGATTTCAATCTTCTGAAACAGTTTCTAGTTTTAGGATTTGAGAGGGAAAGGTGAATTTTTTTCATCTTTCCTCTTTTTATTACTTTTCACTTGAACTAGACTGTAGGAGAAACTAAACTGTTTTGCTTTAATTGACAGAGGCAAATCTCTCTTCCATCTTGCCACAGACTTTTTCCTTGTTGCTTGGAGTAATTACATTAATTTATTTTTGTCTCCAGGCTAGGAATATTCTCCTGCCTTCATTGCTATAGATCAACATAGGTCCTGGAGTCTGTGTCTGTGTTTTTCAGCTTTTTCCCTATGGGCAGACTTAGCATCAATAGGACTTTCTTCCTCTGTGCTACTTTGATCCACACATGGGTAATGATATCTGGCGCTCACCTCCCTTCAGCTGGAGCTTTTCTCTTCACAGAGAAGAATCCAGAGAATTACTTGTAGTAGGGAAATAAATTCAGTGTGGAGTTTCATGTCTGATTTCTTTTCAGCTGTGCAAACTGTTATCCTAGCAAAATTGAAGTGAGTATAATTTCTCCTTAAAAACAATTACTTTAATTATTTTTGCTATGCTGCACTGTGCTGATGGCATATGTGGCCAGTGGGACTGATTTAAAATATGTATGCTCCTAATATCAGCTGAAAAAGATATCTCAGCTGCAAAAAGTTAATGTAATATAAAAAATTAGATTATTTTTTTCTAGCTGACCTTGCCTCTATTTATTTATCTCTGCTTTTGATGTTAAAATTTACAGATTAATAATTTGTAGCTGCTTGAGCAAAGTGAGGGCAGAAAACAATTACCAACTGCAAACAAATCCCTCTTCTGCTTTGCCTTTCCTTCAGAGTGCAGTGACTGCAGCACTGCTATAACTGTACGTACAGTTACTCATGTTCCCAATAACCTGGGGAAAACTAATTACTTTTTCAGGGCCATTTGCTGCCGAAGGAGGGTTTTCCGTTATCTGGCGTAGCTGAGGTTTACACTGCATCACTGTGATGGCAGACTCCAGTTTATTTGATCACAGGTGCCTGTGGTGGCAGCAGCAGCCCAGCCCCAGCAGCACAGGAGTCTGGTTAGGGCTATGCAGGTTTTCCAGGCTCATTTTGCAGTATGTGCTGAATTTTACTCAGTGCTTGCTATCCATCTCTAGCTCAGTACTTTGAAGTTAGCTTGTCTTGCTCTGATACACCGCAGCTGGGCTTTCAGTGCTGTGTGAGTGCACGTCCTTGCTGTGGCTGTGCGATACAGCACCCTGGGACAATACTGGTGACCCCAAGGCTGCTTTAACCTCAGAAGGGTGTGTATCATGGTCATCGAGCTCTCAGCTCATCTCCCTGGGGCTAGGTTTGGCAAATACTCTTCTATCCGGTTGATTCAGGAGCACTGACTGTAAGATGGTCCAGCTTGTATGAATAAGTCACTGTTGCAGGTGCTGGCATGCTGTGGTCAAGCTATTCTTTGAGTACTGCATAGACAATGTTTAGAGACAGAAGTCCAGAGGTATTGCAGTTATTGAGGCCGTGCAAGAGTTATAGAGGTCAAGTCCATCAGGCCCATAACAGCTGATTGCATGTGACTGTAGGTGTGACTTCTGGAAGGTGCTGTTGCAGAGAGACCTTGCAGTGTGCAGCACGTCTCCAGAGTACATGCTGTTCTTGGAAACTAGACCTGAAACTGGCTTTGCCTTTAGGGTTTTGTAGTGGAACAGCCTGTTACAGCATAACTACCTGCGTTTTGGACTTGGAAAGGCTCTTAATCATCTCATAAATCTAATCAGTGCTGTAATTTTCTGAAAACTCAAGACTCAGTTTGGAGCTGAAGCCAAGTGTTCTTGGAGAAGATCTAAATCTGTTGGAGAAGGCGGATCCTTGAGCTAGAAGAGTGATGTAGAAGAGACACCTGTCCTCACTGCTGCTGACAAATCGAAGAGCTGTTCCCCTTGCTAAGCTGTTTTCAGTTTGCATCTGTAGGTTTGAGGGCGCTTTTAACCCAGAGCGCTGCTCGCCAGATCAAAAGCATGATTGGGAAATCAAATGTTTAATTATTGCCTTATTAGATATATCGGAACCTGCTGTACAAATCCTTCCTCCCTCACCCCTAGAGTTGTTTCTAAAGCTCAAAACTTTAAATATAGGGGTCTTCTGGCTACTTAAGGCATTTCTTAGAATTAAAGACCAACTGACTTGCCTGTGCAGTTTGCAGCCCAGCTCTCTGTTCAAGACTGATGGAGTTTGAGAGCTGGCTTGGTGCTCTATCCAAGCAGGAGTGAAACCCCTCTGTGAATAAGAGGAGTTCTCAGAGTCTTTCATGCCTGCCTCACTTCACATCTCCCTGGATTTTCATCACTGAAACGACTGACAAACTGTGGAGCTGTGAAGATGTAGGTGCAAATAACTGCAGTGCTCTTTGAGAAGCTTCCCTAGGAAGTGGTAGTGAAAAGCAGTCGTGGGTATTGCTCTTTTGTGCACTCCAGATACAATTGCTGCTACACCACGGATAGCTGCAGTGCTGCCATAATTAGCTGATGAGATGGTGAGTGCTGGTGACATAAACTTACCTGGGGAATATACCAGCTACTTCCCCTAACGTGTATTACCTTTAAAAAGTATCATAAAAGGGGCTTATTCAGTCATAAGTAGCACTATTTTGCATGGTCTGCATGTCAAATGATTTCCATTTTCTAATCTAGTGATATATCCAACTAACCACCTCACTAATAGAGCAGAAGGGAATTAAAGTGGTGAATTTAAAATATCCTTTAAAATTAATTTTGTCTGATCAGTCATTCCAGGAGCTGGATCTTGCTATATGCCAATGTTCCTGTTCCTACAAGCAGCCTGGTGGATCTCACGCCGATGTGGTTTTGTATCACATCGTATCCTGTCACAACATATCACCCTTCTCTACCCAGTCCTATCGTTGACTTCAGCGTTGCTTATTCTTCATACAAGTGTGAATGCCTCAGCACAGAGGAAGTCTTGGAGATGGGGACAGACCTAAACAGAAGGAAGCCCCCTCTCCTCAGCCACTGCCAGCCAAGCCATTAGAGATAAAACCTTTGCCATTCTATTTGCTTTGAGTTTGCTACGTGCACCCAAAGAATACTCGGTATTTACTTTGATCTGCTTCAAAGGGTGTCTTATTGAAGAGATGAACATGTGAAAAACATCACTGTCCTGATCAGAGGTGCCTTATCACATGAAACTGGGAGATAACACTACAGGTGGGGATCAAATCCCATCTCTGTCAGGAGCTGCTCAGTTCTCAGCTCTGTATTACACCCCACTGTTTCTGTAGCTCCCCCAAGCCCTGGCAGAGGCAGGACCTGCAGGATGCAGAGGTGCTCCCGTTGGCAGCCTGGGAAAACGCTTGAGTAAACTTGTGCTCCTTCGTATGGTCCAGGAGAGTCTCTAATTTAAATGCTGCAGAAAAGATGCTAATGAAGCGAACCTAGCAGCCTCATTTACCCATTTGAAATCATTACCAGTGGATAATTCATTCTCCTGGAAAATACTATAATAGTAATGTAATATACAGAACACAATACTACCCTCTAATAAGTCTGACAGGCAGATTGCAGTGTCTATTTAGACTGTGTTAGCCAGCCAGCAATTTCAAATGCTTTCATGTGCAGACCCTTGTTGCTCAACTTCTGCTCTTTGCTGGTTGAGCTAAACTAATTAAAGAAAAATGTGCTATTGCTAGGAAGTCCCAAAAAAGCTAAAAGCAACCTTTATAAATAAAATAACCCTCCCAGATGAACAGCTTTCAGTTGTTTTTGCAGAAAATGGACAGGGAAATTATGTTACTTTTAATAATCATGTTCAGGATCTTGGGTCCATAAATGTGGACCTTTTTGATTGCCTGCAGTCTGCAATAAAGACTTTTATTTCCTGGCTCTTTTGCTCTTACAATATGAGATGACAGCTCTGTTGAGACAAATGCGAGCAGCCGTTGTTCAGTGCTGAGTAGATGGACTATAACACCAGCATTCTGGGTGTGCGTCTAAGGCTCATCATGGCTGAAGCTTGCAGCACCTGGGGCCAGCCTCACCAGACCTATTAGAGCATGTAACCTGCTAAGGGCTCTCATCTTTCTCCTTTGATGTGCATGCAAGATGCTGTTCCTCTGCTCAGGCTGATGTGAGCTGCCAGGCAGATGACATCTGTGTTCTTGATGGCTGTGGTGGAAGTAGCTCCCGTTTCAGGTGCTGGATTGCTGCTCAGGATCTGCTTTGCTCCAGGCCAGCAAACATGCTAAGGGCTTTTGCGAGGAGTGCATTGCAGGTAGTAGTGATGCCAGTTGTTGGAGAGCTGTGTTTACAGTTGAAGGCTTTACAAGTATGGGAGATAAATTAGTTGTGGACTCTGAGGATGTCCCCTCCTCATTGGCATAGCTGCCCAGGGAGCAGATACGGGCAAGGAGCAGAGGCGGGGTTGGGATCTGCACTGAATTGCTCAGCAGAACCTTGACCAACCGATTTGTGAAAGATGGTGATGGTCTCACTGGTGCACCCACATCCCTACAGGAGTCCTTTCTGCACCCTGTGCCAATCTGTAGGATTTTTGGTTTCTCTTCTGACCTAATGCCATCTATTTATTTGAAGACTGCTTGTTTCATTTTTGGATGTCTTGATCTGAAGAGCAGTTCATTTTTCTGCAGCAGTGAACTTGTGTTTTTGTATCTCTGGATTGTAAATGCTGGATGTTGCTAGAACTGTCCTGATGCGTTCGCTGTTCATCTGGGTTAAACCAATCTCAGAGACTCGGGAAGGCTCGGGTTTTCCCTCAGCCTGTTTGAATTTGACTCCAGTAGCCTGTTCTGATCATCTCAATGGTGAAAACTGATCCAGAGTGGGGAAAACTTTTTGTCTGTGTGTGTAATGTAAGGACAATAACTAGTTACTGTCTGGAGCAGCGCTTGAAGTTGAACTTCAAAAGCTGCAGCATTCAGCCCATTGACTCTGCAGCCCGCGTTTGAAAGATGCATGCCCATTTGGTGCTCGAAGAAATATTGGCACAATGTGCTGTTGAATGCTGGCCCACTTCAATTACTGACAGAAAGATAAAACACATTTCGCTCTTGGCTGGCTTCCTTGCTTGCTGATGCTAATAACATCACGAGCTCAGCGTTTCAGGGGTCATCTTGAAAGAAGCAGAGACCTGAACCCCCATGGTCCTGCTCTCCTGCTGCTGTTGCTGCTGCAGGGAAACATTGCCAGGTCAGAGACCAGCGTCTGCACCTCAGCAAAGCCAGCGCAAGGTGATGCAGGGGCTGCTGCACAGCGGGGGTCATGATCCGAGGCAGGGTGGTGGTGGTTCTCCTTCTGACCGTCACATTTCTCCATGTGCGTCTCATCTTTTATTTTGCACTTGTGCTAAGGTCAATCTGAAAACCTACAGGACTGCAGCTTTCACAGCCACCCTATAGGATATGAGGCTGAGGAAAACCTGGTCATGTATGTGTCTGTACATCTTTCTTGTCCTCTAGGAAGTTTTGTAGTCTCTTCATCATTTTGTAGCACCCCAGGGAGCTTTTCTGTCTCTGCCAATTAATTTGCTGTGGTTATTTCAATTTTGTTCACAACCTGCTTAACAAAAACTCTTTTTAAAGCTAGACTCTTCACATTGAGGGAGAAAAACATGAAGCTGGTCTGGATCACAAGTAACAGTAGGAGACATAATGCTTAGCCATAAAAACTGCATACATGCCTATAAGCTGATGCATGGAAAGCTCAAGTGCTTCCTCAGCTGCCTGTCACTATGAATGATAAAGATGATAGAAATGAACTTTAACTTATTCATTAGCGTGAAAATCAAACAACTGCAAGGCCAGCTTGTACTACATCTCTTAGTAAGACTGGTTTTGTACAACTACTTAATGCCCGTTATTTCTCTGCCTGTCGTCGTCTCACATGAAGAAGTGAAGTGCTTTCTTCTAGTCCACCAGTGGGGAACTGTGCATTCAGCCCTAATGATGGACACTTTGGTTTTGCCTGGACACCCAAGCAAAGTTGCAGAGAAGGGGCAACACATGGTGTCACCAGTGGGAAGTATTCGTTCCTGCTGAAGTAAGGTGATAATTCTGAAAACGTTTTGTTGTGAAATGAACACACAAAGCGGTGTCTAAATGTCTGTCTAGATATGTGTAGTCTCCCTTTTGTCCCTGAAAGAGGAGTATCGAATAAAGAATTGTTCAGGAATTCAATGTCTATGCTTTTCTAGCTGGTCTTTAGCAAACTGCAAGAGCCCGCAGGCAGCAGAGCCGGGGTAAGAGCATTGTGCAGTGCTCTTACTTTGGGGAGGCTGCTTTCCTGGTCACACCGTCAGACAGGCTTTGACTCATGGATGTTAATTAACCCAAAATTGTTTCTCAGCCTCCGCTCTGGAATTTTTCTTTCTCAGCACTTAGACTTCCATATGGAGTTGGTTTGTTTATCCCACATCCCCCCAGAGCGGAGAATTTTAATTCTGTAAGCACCAAATATCTCTTTCCTCTACACATGGTCTTTTATTAGCCTGCTGCTGCAGATCAGTAATTAGCTATGCAAGTAATGTTTGCAGTCATATTTTTTACCTGGAGATGTTATGATTAGGTGCAGGATGGCAACGATTCAGCCAGTCCATATACAAACGTCATGTTGCCAGCTCTGCTCCTGCAAATGCTTTATCTCCTGGCATCTTTCTTAATGGGTGCTGCATAATTGCTCTGCTGGAAACATTTTCATTAATAATGGAATTTAGCTTTTAATATGCTATTAACTAGAGTTCCTTTTTTTAGATTGACATCAACTGCGATGGTTCGTGGGGCTTCTTGTGTGCATGCAAATGTAATTGTGCACTGAACTCGGTCCTGTCCCTTGGGAGACGGTTCCCAGGGTCCTCAGTGAACTCTGCCAGCTGACCCAAAGTGAAGCACTTGGATCCTGCAAATCTGATTTGTACAAAAAGACTTAATGTTGTTAAATTCAGTGCTAAAAAGGGCTGCTCTGGGACAGGGAGGATGTCCAGTGAATCGGTTTCTTCTACTAATTTTAGTCCAGCTGATAAAATCACCTTGCTTGTTTGGAAGCTTTGACGCTTCCAGCTGGTTACAGCGATTTAAACATTTAAAATTATATCACCTCTGTTGAGGATTTACTACCGTACAATGACCAGCAAGCTCATCTCCCACCAAGAAGAGCTGGCTTGATAGAAGTTCTCGCTGGCAGGCCTGAGGAATGGTGATGACCTGTGAAGCCAAGGGGACCTCATGTCCCTCCCAGGGAGAGCAGCAGTCAGAGGCTGTCCATGTCCCATCTCAGCTGCTTGGCTCCTTCCCCTAAGGGTGTGGCTATTTCCATCCTTATCAGAAAAGGGATTTTGACTGGTTTTAAGTTCCTTCCTTAAATGTATTAAAATCTGTTTTCATTTTCCTGGTTATAAATTAAGGCTCCTTCAAGACTCTTTAATTTGGGCTGTAACAAGGCTCGTCATATCTGGCAATGATGAATAAAGGGTTTGACTGGAGCATATGTTAATGCACAGAAAACATTGACACTTAAAATAAATGCCCCCAAAGTGCCATATTTGGCAGCAGCTGCAGGAGATGTGTAGTAAATGATGCAGTGCTGCTGCTGTGCTTGTGAGGGACAACAGCAGCTTCTGGCTAGTCCAAGGATTTAATTCTGCTGAGCTCCAGCAGTCGTGTGGGCAGTGACCTGCAATGAGTGTCTTGCAGCCAGGTTTTCAAAAGTAGCCACTAATTGGAGCTGTGTAAGAGGTTTGTTGCAAATCTCCCTGCTAAAAGCTGTGAATGCGAGACACCTCCTGCACCAGATACAGGGACTTGGGGGCTCCGTGAGTTTGAAACGTGGGCTGGAAGTTGAATATTTCTTTGAGGTTTCAAGGCTGAACATGATCAAGGTTCTGAGTGTTTATACCTGGACTACAGATCTCCTCTCTGCCTCTGCTCAGAATACTACCTGAGGTTTCTCTGCACAGTTATTTGCATGTGTGCTGTGTAGCTTGAATCATTTGGGTGGAAAAGCAAAGTGCCATTTGCACTAAGGCGCAGCTTTTGCAGTAGCCTGGTGTTTGTACCACAGGCAGAGCTATTTAAGCATAAGAAATGACACTTTCTTTTGCAAGATTGCTCTTTTTCCTCTCTTTTGCTCTTATGTTTTCTTCCTTAAGGCGTAACTGGAACAAAAAAGTTATTTGTCGCTTGTGAGGGTTTTGGTAGCAGCACTGTGATGCCCATGGAAAGGCACATGTAGTAAAAGCTTGGGGGGTTGTATGCTTTTTGGTTATTAAAAGACTTATTTCTCGCCTATGGGCATGAAAGTTCTGTTACACACCAACTCATTAATCAGCTTAAAGAAAGCCGACGAAGTTTGCTAGCAAGCATAGTGCTGTTTTGAAATGAAATAAGGTGCAGGGATGCACAGACAATTTATCACTTAGTAGGCAGCCTGTAAACTTTGCCAGGAGGCCTGTGCCTCCTAGCACTGCTTTCAATTTAGGAGACAGGAAAAAAAAACCAAACCACCAACCCAAACCTGAAAGCCCAGGTAAAATCTATAACCTCATGTTTCCAGAAAGGTGTTAACACAGAGGCTTCCCAGCTCGTGCATTTGGGGTACCACAGCTGGGTGCCAGAGCTGGGGGGCTGGAAACGGAGCAGGGTGAGGGGGAAAGGAAGGGGCTGCACTGGACGTGCTGTGGGGGTCCGTGCTGCACAGCAGCTCCATCACGGTCAGTTTTGCCATTGCATAATGGTGTGCTCGCTCCTGCAGCACGGCTGAGGCACGTGTCGGGCTGGACATGGGGAGGCAGCTCTGCCGTGGCGTTGGAGCAGCTCCAGCACACCCATGGGAGAGGGCAGATGGGACAGCATGTTTTTGGATGCTCTCACACAGGGTGCTGTGGCTGGGCTGGGGTCCCATCTTCCCAGGGAAATAAACATTGCAAACTGCATGCTGCGGCTTCAACCCAGCCTGCTTGGAGCCCGTGTCTGCTGTTGAATTCAAGCTTTTAACCAGGCTGTGCAGGGCCATGCGTGAGAGCGCCGAGAGCCAGACACATTTCTTAAGCAAGCGTATCCAAGCCCTGTGGCAGGAGGAAAAAGTGTTGCAATATTTCTTCACTCTGCTGAAGCAGGGCTGTTGCAGGCATCGGTGTTAAACAGCTTGCAGCAACCCCCTTGCCATGGCTGGAAGTGAGCTGTGGAAAGCTTCGTGGGAGAAATAGGTGGATGCCTGTGCCCCTGGGGAGCCTTTTTGCTTCAAGGTGTTGGTGGTGAATTTTTACTGGAAATGGTTACACATATAAATTTACACAGTTAGAGAAACAATTTTTATCATTACCTTGAAGAACTGCTATGCTGTGGTTGAGAGTAAAGGGAATTTAGGATACTGTGAATAATAGGGGGGGAAAATATATGCCTGGCTGGTAGAAGGATTTCTGCTTCCAAGACTCAGCTGGGTGTCTTTGCACCGTGTTTCTTGTTGCTCCATGTTCTGGGAGTGTTTATTAAACCAGCACAATGCTGCAGGAGGCCTGGCAGACAGGCCAGATCTTCCTGGGCTCGTTAGCTCAGGCCAAAAGCCATGGCAGAGGTGACAAACCCTGCCAGACCCAACTGGCCTCCATCGGTGGTGCTGGGGTGGTTGATCTACAGCCTGGGGAGCCTGCCCGTGGCAGTGCTTGGGTTTCTCTGGCATAGCTGTGCAACCACCAAGGAGACAGAGGCTGCTACTTAAGATGATCTAGAAAAAGAGGCTTTTTTTTTTTTCTTCTTTTCTGAAAATAGATCTTCCCTAAACAAACTCTCAGCACTTTGGAGAACACCTGACAACCAGCCTGGCTTTTGCAGCACGCTGGGGCTTAATGCTGAGTGAAGGCTTGGTTCACTATTAGTGGTTGAGTTCTCATTAGGGCTGTGCTAGGAAAATGCACTGTCAGT
>NW_010167845.1:0-26382 GCF_000695765.1 Mesitornis unicolor | reverse complement strand
GGGAGAGAAATTAAACTATTCCCTTGGGAGTTTTCCCATTTTTACTCTAAGATATTGCTTTATTAATGAAACAGAGAAAAACAGGATTTCAAAACTTCTTTTCCAAAAATGCTGATAAAATGAGCTTGTAACAACTTTTACTTTGAATAAAGTACTGATATGAAGTTAAATAGTCTTGATTTTTTTTTTATCTGTGTGACAAAGGTAACAAATATTTCAAGACCTACTTCAAGACTGGAAACCTGGGCTGGAAAATCACATTTAAGACTGAGCTGATTTGTTCCCCAAGTTAGAGCTTCCAACCCACCAAGGCTAATTAATAGCAGAAACATGAATATTTCTACTTGCCCACCCAGTTGCTTCTCATCCGTAGGTAGAATATCTGCTCCCAGACAGTTGCTGAGAACTGAAATATGTGGTTTTTCTCCTGCTTCTTCTAGCACGTAGCTCTAAGCAGGCTTCACTGGTGACTTACGTGTTTAAAAGCTTTTGCTGTAACTCTATTCGGTTGTGTTAATTGGCAAAGTTCTTTGGTTCTCGCTAGTATTTCACTAAGCCTGAGCTGCATAAGAAAGAAGTAAATGTCACTGCCTTCTCTAGGACAGCGGGACTTTGTGAACTTGCAGTTGAACTGAGACATCCCTTGGGACTGCCTTACAGGCAGAAAAAGTCCTACAGACTGCATATTACATTTCCTATTTTTAACTTTATGTCAGGTTTAGAGAGCATAGCAAGACAACCCAACTTTCCCCTGAGGATTCAAGTAGAAATATCAGTCTGTCATTTCAGTTCACTACTTGGGGATAATTAATTACCGCTGAGGACAATTAATCATTTTAAAGAATTTCCTTATTGAGAAGGACAGGGATGAATATAAGATAAAAGTCTCTGGCTGACCTCACATGAGGCCAAGCCAAGGCAGTGTGATATGTTAAAAATAATGGTTATTTGCTGTCCTGGGCCTTGGTGATGCAGAGTTGCTTCGGTGGTGTTTGGGTTTCTTGGGTCCTGTTCTTGATGAGTGAAGCAGTAACTCAATGGGCTGGGCAGTTTCTGACCAGTTTGTTCCGCAGTGGTTCCTGGTTTTGAGTGACTGTGGAGAAAGCTCAGCCAGAAGGACTCAAAACCATCCGAGTGACCCGTTCCTGTCCTGCTGTGTGGGCAGTTGAGGATGAAAGGGCCTTGTGCCCTTCTCTGTCAGCCAAGTACCATGAGCCCATCTGGGGCTTTTTTGCCGTAACATGGCAAAAAAGGAGCTTGGTGTGAACTGCTTTTCCCTAAGTTCAGCTGTGTTCGCTCTGTGGTCTTGGCAGGCCTCGACGTGATGTTTTTCCCCAAAATTGTGAAAACAAGAGTTGAGTGATTGTTTTCCCACGGCTCTCAGCCATGCCATAGGTTTGCTGGAAGAAAATGCCAACCTTCAGAGACCCTGCCCCCTTCCCCACACCACCTCTGAGTGTGTGTTTGATCTTGCCAAAAGCATCTTTCCACCGGCGCAAGTTTGGTGCAGGTTTGTGGTAACCCACTCATCATCTGGTTGTAGTTTTGAGCCCTGACAATCCTCCTAAATACCACATCTGACACTTCTAAACCACGTTGGCAGAGCAGAGGGCACAGTGATAAACCAGAGCGCTCATGTATTCTCAGGGTTTTTCCTCTGAGCTCGGAGCCGCCTGCTCAGATCCTGATGGTGTTGGAGTTTGTGGAAGTTTTCTCCATTGCTCTTGCAAATATCTATGAGAGGTTTCTGAATGTACTTGCCATTGCTTCTCTACTAACTGCACTTGGGTAAAGGTCAGGCAGTGCTGAGCAGCTTTACATTTTCAGTGCTTGTGAGCGCAGCTTTCGCCCTGGAGCCGAGTGGCTGCTGGAGGCCAGGGCAGTTTGGAAAAGTTGGCTGGGAGGAGGAGAAGCAAAAGTCCATTCGTGGTGCAGCCAATGAGACGTTTGTGTTGCAAGAGGTAAAAGGAGACGTGGATGGAAAACTTTCCTGAAACTCTGATGTCTCTAGCTCTGCAGCAGGATTCTGGAAGCCATTTATTTTCCAGTTTAATTATTGCATAGCCTCTGTTACCCCCTTTAAAAGCCCATGAAATCCAATATAGCATTTTACAGTTCCACAAAACCCCATAATCACCAGAGGTTGTACATTCAGCTGTTGGGGACTGCTCATGTGGCAATCCTTTTCACTTGGGAAGTGCAGGGAGAAGCAAGCACCAGCACTGCCGATGAGTCTGAGGAAGAGGAAGGGGGGAGGCAGATAAGCACACAGTGTGCAGAGGCTTGTCAGGGTCAGATACTGCCTCTGAGTCATCATGGTGCATGTGCTATGCAATCTCACTGGATTAATGGAGGATTTACCCAAGGGTGATACAAATCCACATTTTTTCTCATTGTATATCCATCTTTTCTGAGCTACTTGTTTCTGGATTATCAAGAGCTACAGTATACACACAAGAGAATGGGGAAGAGCAAAGGGTCAGTGAAGCCAACACTAAAAAGTCTTGTTTTGTAAAGGTAATATTCTAATTTATATAATTTTTAGACTATTGGCCCAGTTGAGCACTGGTCTGATCCAGTAGTGTATCTACTGCATTTCAGTGCATGGCGCAGCCCACTGCTCCCAGCCATCCATGTTGTGAGCTCATCCCAGGTCCCCTACTGAGGAAAAACATCATATCCCTCAAATGGGAGAAACCAGGTGCTCGTGGTAGTTAGCCAATCACACAGAATCACAGAACATTAGGGATTGGAAGGGACCTCCAAAGCTCATCCAGTCCAATCCCCCTGCCGGAGCAGGAACACCCAGATGAGGTTACACAGGAAGGCGTCCAGGCGGGTTTTGAATGTCTGCAGAGAAGGAGACTCCACAACCTCTCTGGGCAGCCTGGTCCAGTGCTCTGTCACCCTCACTGAGAAGAAGTTTCTTCTCGAATTTAAGTGGAACCTCCTGTGTTCCAGTTTGTGTCCGTTACCCCTTGTCCTATCATTGTTTGTCACTGAGAAGAGCCTGGCTCCATCCTCGTGACACTCACCCTTTAAATATTTATAAACATGAATGAGGTCTCCCCTCAGTCTCCTCTTCTGCAAACTAAAGAGACCCAGCTCCCTCAGCCTTTCCACATAAGGGAGATGCTCCACTCCCTTGATCATCTTTGTAGCCCTACGCTGGACTCTCTCCAGCAGTTCCTGTCCTTCTTGAACTGAGGGGCCCAGATGCCCATGGTTCTTTCTTTTTCCCTCCTTAGGCCATGGTGCAAGTGTTAAAATAGAAATGCAAATCTTTCAATGAGTGTAATAACAGGACTTCCTTAGGTATGTACAGGGCAATTATTACATGTATTGATTTCCAATAAACAGATGCTTCAGAGTTAAGTGGAACATATTTTGGAAACGTGTCAGATCAAGTCTGCTTTATAAATAAATCATAGCTGTGATACGTGGTATGAGACTATCTAATGAATAAGTTAGATTGCCTGGGGTCAAGCACGCTTTCTTTAGTTCATCGTAAATGTGATGGAGCAAATAGAAGTCAATTTTTGGTCTGTACTGTAACTTGTCTAGGAAAGTGGGGCAGACTCTGCAGTGGGAAAGAGCACCAGCAAGTCGTTAGGTGTAAAGAAAGCAGTCAGATAATGTTGCCCTGACATTTTTTAGAAGAATGTCTCTCTGGACTTAATAGGCGATTCTTTACTTTCTCAGCACAAGTCCCATCGGCTATGTCAGTGGTCAATTAAATTTACTTCTCTCTCAGTTCACTCTGTCCCCAGTTAACCTGGTTTTGTCCCAGTCGGGTTTCTCTTACGGAGAGCTGCGATGGAGCTATCTGATAGTTTGAACATCCTGCAGAAGCACAACCTATTGTGCAGTGAGATCAATTGCAATGGGTATTTGGGATTTGGGGATCCAGGCGTTTGGAATTGTTTCCTGAAGAAGCACGTAGAATAAACGTAGCGTGAAAGCACGTCTCCAAGCGGAAGATCCCTCATCTTGCAAGCACTTAAGTAGAAAATATGACTGCCTGCGCGCGCAGATGTCTGTCACGTACCACGCAGCGGAGCTCCTGCTGGGCCGGTGCTGTAGCATCTGACCCGAGTCAGAGGTGAAGTGCTCCATGGGCAAGGACAGCGTCAGAGCTGGGTCTTTGTTTCATTCATGCAGCAAAAGGTTGGTGCAGCTCTTCTTGCTGCAGATGCCTTCCTTAGCCATGGCTGCTTTGCTGGTGCCTCCCTGGGTTCTGCCCAGAGCCTACAAATACTGCGAGCTGATGCAACGGCGTTTATTTGTTTTTCTCCTGCATAGGATTGAGGACAGCTGAGCTTTTACATAAGTAAAGTTTATTCCTGCATGCACACAAGCCCCAGTGCTGGCTCTTACTTGAAGCTGGCAGGTTTTGGCTCTAGCCCTCTGTTAATCAAATTCCCGAGTTCCTAGTTTGTTCTTTTTCCTGTCAAACCTTCAGTGAGCTGAGTGGGCATTTAGCAAGAACAAATCTGTAAGAAACGCTAATAGAGAGCAGCTGTTATTATCTTGAGAGAAACATCAATGTGAATTTTCCCTCAAGGTATTTGTGTTTCAAAACAGAGAGAAAATATTTAGACAGCGGCTGGTCCGTAGATGGGAAACTGAAGCGTGTTTGGAGAGAGGGGACTGATTAAAATCTCCCTTCGCCTTAACAACCTCCCGTTGTAACAGACAAGGAGGGGCAGAGACCTCCCAGGCCAGCTGGCCTGATTTCCTCCCATTGCTGAAAACCACATCATACACCACATTTGTGAACTTCAAGTGCCCTCTTAAAAGCCGTATTTCTGCTGGGAAACTGCTTCAGAGCCTCCCTGTGCTGATCAAACCTTTACGATTTCTAGGTTATGTGTATTCTTGGCCATATTTATCTGCACTGGGCTCTGATGCTGTCCTATAAATACCTCAGGGATGATAATATTCCCTCTTGCATTTGGTTTTGCTAGGTTTAAATGGGCCAGGCTGCTTTAGTCTTTGTCGTGCACAGCTCCGCTGTTGGCCGATCCTGCTGACCCTGCTCCGTACCTGTTCCAGATGGACTTCATCTCACTCAAACGCTGTAACGCAAGCGAGCCACTTTCTTTAAATATAAAAGTCTTTCAGGTTGACAAGCTTAAAGATCAACATCTTGTCTGGCATAAGGCTGGAGTCTGCAAATTCAGCATTTGGACTTAAATACTTTTTCATTTTTCACACATTTAAAAAAAATGCAGTATACACGCTAAACAGATGATGCTCAGCAGGGCACTGTATAGGCTGCTTTCTGTTGTGCATTGCTCTCAATGATGGATGAAATTAGGCTTCGAGAGTCACTGGCAAGCTTTCTTCTGGATGTTGTGTATCCAGATCTATGGCAGGGGATGTTTTTTGGTGATTTCGTTTTCAACTCTTGTGCCAGCACTTCTTAAAGTGCCTGCCTAGCTCTGCCAACCTCTAGAGAGGCAGAGGAACGTAGAAACATTTGGATCCAAATACCTTGAAGGGTTCGTGAAGTTCAGATCCAGCTATGAGCCTGGCAAGTGCCAACTAATGGAAGCTATCACACTAGCTAAGATTTATGGTTGTCCAAGGGCCAATGCTTCACAGGGACCTCTCGCAAAGCAGCAGCTGATCAAAGCTTTTGTAGGAAAAGCATCTTCCCAACCTCCAGTATTTGGCTTATTCCCTGAAGCGGGAGTGTTACATTCCTCATAAAATGTGTCAGCCAGTACCTGTCTGGTTTGTTGGGGTTTTTTTTCCTTATAAATAGATGATCTTTTGTGGATTTGTGCCAGTCTCTTCCAATACAAGGCACTGCTACAGTGAGTTTCAAAGGTTGTTACAGCTGAATTGTGCAAGGCGAAAATATTGTGAATTTTGGAAACGCTGGCATTCAGTTACAAGTCAGGCTTCTCTGCGTTTATGAATTGCATGGAAAACGTAGCACTGTGCAACACATTCAGTGAAGGCTGAGACTTCTGTAGTACAAGTTTTTCCCTGGTCTTCTAATAGACAGTAGGAATTATATGAATTTGTTAAGGCTCGTATTAATATCCTTAGTTCCACTTTGTTACTGAATCTTAAATATACCAAATAATTGGTAGAATAAAAGATTACCAGGAACATGGGAGTTAAATGGCTTCTGAAACTCTTTTGGAATGAGTGTGGATATGAATGAAGCAGCAGAGCAGCAGTTTTGAGGTGACTGGTTCCTGAAGCCTGTGTAAGCACGCTGTTAATTAACATTTTTGCAGCGCTTTAAAAATGTAAATTGCTCCAGGAATGTTAAGTATCATTATTATGGCAGGCTTGAAAAGTAATAACTTAATCTATGAATTTATGAGTCCATTCTTCAGAATTACAAGTGGGACCGTGATGTGGCTGCTGAGGTAGCAAACTGCAATTCAGGGCACTGGGTTCAGCACTTGAGGCTCTTTAGTGGGGTCTGTCTGAGGTCAGCTCGTGGCTGTTCGCTGCTCAATGATAAGTCACCTGGAAGAAGGGTAAGGAAGATGAGGACAGATCATGCAGAGCCATCGAGTTGCTCGGTGAATTAGCACAAGCAAATGATATGTAAAGTGTTCCTTGTAAATTCAAGCATTTCGGTACAGGGAATTGAGAGGGTGAGCTATTTCTGAGAAGCAGCAAGTCTGAAAAGGTGCAGGGCCACTGACTGAACCAGCATGCTCAGGATTTAATCTGAGCACTCCTTGTTCCCATCCATCGTGCCTGAGCTTTCAGGTGCAATAGGGGTGCGACTGCTTCCTCAGCAGCGAAGATCCAGCGCAGGGAGCTCTTTGCTGGTAGCTGAGTACAGGTAAATGCTGTCGTGGGAGGGCAGACAGAGAAGTTTGGAGTACAGCGATTGTGTTTTCTCTGAAATTAGCACTGATGTGGTCTCTTGTAAAATACTTGAGGCGGTTTCTGATACTGGTGACCAAAGAAAGAGACCGGGAGGTGGGGAACATTTCAGAGATAAGTCAGAGAACAGCATGAGAAGGACCAGAAAACATGACTTAGAGTCTCAGGAATTTGTTCAATCAAAAAGTGATTTGATCTCTCTGGTATCTAGATGGAGAACAGCTCTTCAGCAGGATCCAGTGGGTGTAAGTAAAAGGTGGGCACATTCTGACCAGAAAGAAATGGACGTTAAACTGTGAAGGTAATCAGCCATGGGAACAGTATCTGATGATGAGGATTATGGTGAACTCTCCCTCACTATAAATGTTAAAATCAAGATTGACTGCTCTTCTGCTCCAGCTTTCATAGAAAATGATTCAGGGCTATGTCTTGGTCTGTGTTGTGTGGAATACCCAATCAGATGATAATGGTGGCCTTATTCATTTAATGGGGATGTTGCAATTCTAAGTCCTATCAGTGAAGTCCCAGTTCCGGAGGAGTTTAAAGGCAAAATTATGACTGAATTTGCCAGGGTTTCTCCTATGCTGACTCTTAAGAGTGCTGAACACTCCTAAGTCTATTCATTTCAACTGGAGTTTGCTCAGCAGCTGTATAAATACAGCAGTCTGCTGTGAAAATGAGTGTCCCCAGAACTGGGGGGCAAGGAGAAGCCACGTCTGTAAATTTTGCCTTACCTGTGCTGTGAGAACGAGGTTGGCTTCCTGTGACACAGGACTTAATATTGACTATTATCTCCTAAGGATGCATATGTGACCTAAAGAGCATTTGGAGCAAGTCACGCAGAAAGGTGCGTGCAGTGAAACCTGTCCTCCCCGGCGATGCCGGCTGTCTGACGCTCGCTGTGCTGCCTGATGCAGAGCGGCTGAGCTGAGCTGAGCTGAGCTGAGCTGAGCTGAGCTGAGCTGCTGTCTGGCCAGAAAACGCCAGGTCTGTCTCACAGAAAACCCAAAGCAGACGTCGGGATTTGGTGCATGTGGTCCGTACCTGAAACTTTTCAAACTCTCGTGTGTAAAAGGCCAATGAGGGACTGCAGGTGATGCAGGCAAGGTCTGCTGCAGGCTGGGAGGGAGCTTGAGCATCAGCATCTCTCCCTGTTCCTTGTTGGTTTTTTTCTGTTTTCATTTTTATTGAGGGTTATTTTTTTCTTTAATTGTAAACTTCATTTTTAACAGCAATTCTATTGAAACAGTTTAATTTAAACAAGTTTAAGTTGTTGTTTTTTTTTCCAACAGTGGCATTTTTACCTAAGCATTTCTCCATAACAGCAGGATGGCCCCTGGCCAAAGAAGACCCTTTGAGATATGCAGCCTCTCACAGGGATGGATGGTGGTGGTTTGAGGCAGGTCACCTGGCAGTCATGGGGAGGTTGTTCCTTGCATTAGTGTGCAAGTTCTCCAGTGCGGAGTGAGATGATCAAGGGGATTTGTGTTCCTGGGGTTTCCTTGGTTTGCCTGGACTCATCTCTGTCATCAGGGGATTTGCTAAGTGAGGGATGTTGCTGTTACTGCTCTCCAGTGGGGTGCAGCAGACAGAACTACTTGTCACCCACCAAAAGATGACCATATCAAAACGTGACCCACTGTGCACAAAATTCTTGTATTTGCATGTAAACTGCCTAGCCATTATTAATGCCTCTCCATTATTAATGGATACATCTTGCACATTTGGGGAACCTAAGCATGGCCAGTCACTCCAAATGAACAGGCATCAAAATTTGACCTGTCCAAAGTCACATGTTGAAGCAGGAAGCAAAAACCAAGAATAGATTCAGGGTCCTGAACTTCCCCAGCCTCTAGAATGAGAGCCAAATCTCGTCTCTCACTTGTAATTATGGTCAAAGCCTGGGCTGGAAATGAGAAGCACTGATTTCTGTTTCTGCTCTGCAGTAGATTTACTGTATGACCTTGGAGAAAAAGATGTGTCCTTCTGTGTCTCAGTTTACCTCCCACTAATGGCAATAATTGTACTAGCGTGCAGTAAGCTGTAATGGAATTTGTTCCTGCCCCTACTGAAGCTAATGGTGCTCCTTGCAATGGGAAGACGACCAGATGCACCATTTGTAGAGTGTATCAATGATATGATGTTGCAGAAGTGAGACAGATATAATTTGTTTTAACATATGAGCCAAGATAATAGCCACATATGCTTGAGAGTTGGTTGCTCACATGGATAGTAAGGGCTAACAATTCAGTCTCGACCCTCCTTGTGCTGCTGCTGTTTGCACTTGTGGTCTCACCTGGCCCAGGTGCTGCTGGAGCACTGAGAGGCTTGGGAGAGGATCTGTAAGAAATCCAAGACCCAAATCTGTCAAGAATTCGCTGAGCCAGGTGAGCACTACACCTTGATGCTCACGTGTGGTTGTAGTGAACAAATACAGCATGTGGAGAGGTCCAGGACTCTGCCTTGTACCTTGGTTTCATCATTAGGAAAACCAGCCCATGCATTCCTCTGAGCTAGTTGCTCTTGAAGTACACAGAAATGGGACAACTGCTTGCAAAGACACAGGTGACACTGACTCACCACAGTTCATGATGCTGAGCTAGAAAAGCTGATGGTCCCAGCAGCACAGAAATGAGTTCAGCATCGCCTGCTGCTCTGCCTGCCCTCCTGTGCGTTACAGTGGTCTGGGTGGCTCCTCCACAAACACTTCGCAACATCAGCTTAGTTATCCGGGGTGTTTCCTGGTAACTCGCCTCAAGTGGAATATTTCTGGCAAGTTGAGCAATGTTTCTCTCTTCTGTTAGTAGATGAGGTCTAAGCACTACTATCAGTTTATACCATTTGTGCTGATTCTTTGTTTTCTAGGCCAAGGGGAAATAAATCACCATTAGATCTGCTGACCAATCCAAAGTCTGTGCAAGTAAATTATCCCACAAAGATACTTTCTGTGCATTTTACTTTGAAGTCTTTCAGGACCTGACTAAGTACCTATTTTGAAGTACCTAGGTTGATCGGGTTTCAATGTGGTGATGTTTCCTCAATGCTGTCGCTGGGGATCCCTGAAGTGATCACTTACTCATGAGTGCTTGTTTTCCATGCACAGCACGGGACTGATGGAGACATGCAGCTACACCTAAACCTGCGTCATTGCTCTGGTTTGTTAGTAACTGCAATAGGGTCCTTTGAGATTTTACGAGGTGCATGCTAAAGGCAGCCTCCATCCTAAAAAGCTATAACTTGGAGAAGACAAAGGGAGGTTCAAGTCTCCAAAGTTCCTGTGTCAGGTCACAGACGGAATGTCTTCCATTCCTCCTCTCCAGGAGGAAGGACAGGATCATTTGCTTGCCATTATGAAGCTTTACACATTCACATACACCCTCACCACCACTTTTTTTGATTCTAAAATGATTTTCTCATAAAATTGCCCTTGATCTCCGACTTGAGACTCTGATGCATATTTATAACCCTTCCTCTGTACTTTCTTGTCACTTGACTTTACCAATTCCCAGTCCTTGTCTGAGTTGACGATATAAAGCAGAAGCTGCAGCCCGAGTGGGGGTGAGGGCTGGAAGGACACTCTTGCTTTGCCTTCACTTTGTTCTACTTTGAGTTTCAGATGCGTGAGGGGGCATCACTTTTGCTGCCTGCTAATCAAGACATCCAGAGCAATGTAACCTGTGCTTAGCCAAATCCATCCAGCTCCAAGATGCCTGGTTGACTTCCACTGCACAGCTAGCTGAGGTCCCTGGTGGGCAAGCAATAAGTGGCAGAATCCCCCACCAGAGTCCTTTAGCCCCCAGATCCCTTCCAGATACATATCCCTATGACACTGCAAAGCAGAAGCCAACTCTTAGCCGGTGTTAACTGTGACGACTGTGTCACTTGATTCAGTTTGCCCTCACAAGGGGCTCATCTTTGCTGTCCAGCAACAGCGCAGAGAAATCGGGGTTTGTCAGCCAGCTCACAGCCTGCACGCCATCTCCAAGGCTGGGGCTGTGGTGAGGAGGGTGCAGCCAGCCTCACCGCTGGTTTCCTCTGAAAGGGCCCCTCTTCTCCCTGAGAAGCAGAGCACAAGGCAGGACAGCATCACATCACCAAGCCCTGGGGGTTATAATTCAGCAATTCAGTGCAGCATAATCCCATGGACTGTGAAGATGGTGTAGCAAGCTGGGGGAGAGGCTGTTGGGAAGAGCTGTAAAACAGCAGCATGTTTTATGCTCTATCCTTGGATGTAAGCTATGGAGCTCTCTGCGTGCTGAGGGTAATGAGCATTTGTATTCAGATGATTTCCCAAGCTCTGTTGTTGAATGCTGGGGAAGAAAAAGTGTTTACCATTGTTTTTCCAGGCAGAGACAAAGTGCAGGGTGGTCTATCGAGCTGTTTTCTGCAAGCTGCTCTTAGAGATGTGTTTATTGAGCTCTTTCACTTATTCTCTACTTGTGCAGAGACAGTCAGAGCTTTCTGTGCTTTCTTCCACCCGCTGTTGGTGTGAGACAAAACATGGTTCTCTGCGCAGCTCTCGGCAAAAGGCCGAGTTATGGTTGGACAGGTGGGCTCCTACCTGCTGTTTTTTATGACTTAGATACTTCTGGTGTCTGCTAGCCATGAAGCACGTTCAGACATAGAGAAGCACTAACTGCCTTCAAGAGTGGTTTATTTTATTTATTTATTTGTTTGTTTGTTTGTTTTTAAGCTGTGAAATAGGGATTTGCTATGGCACGGACAGGGACATGACTTGCCCTCCACTGTCTGACCTATCAGATGCCCTGGCATCCTGTCTTCTGGGGGCGGAAGACAAACGTCGCTCGTGAACCATGCTGCAGAGCTGCCAGCCAGGAGCTGCTGCATGGGTGTCCCCTCCTCCGTGTCTTTGCATTGCAACGTGATGGTGCCCCAGCAGAGCTTCTCTTCCTGGCAAGCCTTCTGAAGAGCAAAGAGGTCTCCGAAGGCATGGAGAGACCTTTGTGTCATAGGCTTTATCCATTGATGCAACACATCTTTTGCTGATGCGGTGACAATTCAGGCCGGGTGCTGAATGAGATGCTCCAGTTGGTGCCATGGGTCAGCTGTTGAGTGCTGGCTGAGAGCATAGTTAAGGCCACCCCACTAAATTAACCAGCTGTGTCAGTTAAATGATGACTGCATACTTCATCAGAAGCTGCTGCTTTTTGAAAGCCATAGATGCTGTAATCTCCATTGGGAAGACTATTTCTGAGCTTCTCCTGTAGAGCAGGTGTGAATTTTAAAGAAGAGGGGTCATCTTTAGTTAAGTGCCCTCAGCATCAATCAGTTACCAGTATTTCAGCTCCCTTCTCTGGTGCCTTTGGAGGCATCCGACATCCATCAAATAAAGCAGCCTCCAGACGGCCCCAACATATGGTCTATGTCTCGGAATAGCTGAAATCTAAATGCTCGCCTCCTTGGGAAGCTGCAGCCCCTTGCTGAGTCTCGACATCCAAGGGAGATGCCTGCTGCTTTAATCAATGTGTGTTCTGTTTTTTTCTGCTTTGTCATAGTCATAATAATAAGCAAGTCTCGCTTCAGCATCCCTAGCTGCAAGAACCTTTGTATGCTTAAAATACGAAATGCCTGTCAGTCCCTTTCTTTCCTCTTTGTCTTTTCCCTCGTCACTAGGACTCTACTGATCTTCTCAATCCTGACAGTGCTAATTACCCTTCTCTTCCCTCCTGCTATTGCTGCCTTTCCTTCCTCCTTCTAATCTCTTATTTGTATAAATGACCAAGGGTGAAGGAAGAGTAAATATCAATGAAGCAATTCAAGCTGCTTGCGATGTTTCTAAGGGCCGCCCAAGCTCCTACCTGGGGAATGGCAATTAGTGATGGCAGTTATTGGTCTGTCTCACTTTGCACCTAAGTTTGGCTCAGTCTGTCATCTCGTCGTTCCTTTGTCCATGCTCTGTTTAGCGTTGTGAAATGGTGAAGCAACTTCTGAGCCTCCTGGGATGTGCCTCAAAACTCATGCTCCCTTGAATCTTATACCTGCTGTTAATGCTGTAGTCCTGCCATGACTAGGAGAGACATGGCATAAGTGTTAGGCTGGGCAGTGGCCATGGGAAAGCAGTCTTGTGGTCTTTAGTCACAATTTCCCTTGTTCCTCTTGAAACCTGTTTGAAGGGAAAGCCTCCAGAGGATGATGTGCTTCCATAAATCATGCTTCCTTGCCAAGTAGCAAGAAATTTTAAAATCATTTTCAAAAATAAGTTAAATAATTGGAGCTGGATGGGAAAAGATGCCTGCACAAAAACATCAGATGGAAACCTTCCACCTATTCTGTAAATACATTTTTAAGACAAAAATACAATGTTCCTTTAAAAGTAGCACGTGTGATGGTGTTGCTACATTTAGGATATGGACGTAGTTATGATTTGTACCAATTTGCTTTGTATGAAGAAGTATTTGGCCCAGACTTACCTAAATCAAAATTTCAGTTAAAATTCCTGTTGATGAAAAGGCCTATCCATGCAAATATAAAAACTGAGGAGCTGTTACTGCAGTGGTGGATCTCTGTCATTCTGCACGGTTCATAAACTTTACGAAGTTTACCTTGTGAGTGATGTACCTTTGAGTTGCAGATGTCAGAGGTTGAACAACTTGCCTGGGCCTCCAGCATCCAGGTCCCAGATGGCCTCGACCCACTGAGCTCTGCACAGGTTTGTTATTGCAGAGCTGCTTTCACGCACCCTCCAGACTCTCAGATTGCCATTCATATGGTGCAGTCTACTGATATGAGATCCATACCGAGCTTGTCTGTGTAATCTGTGGCTCAATTGATTTAGCCTGTGGCATCCACTCAGATCACTGCTTTTTATCCAGCTTGGTGGTAGTTCTCTGCCCTGTGTTTGTAAACCAAGGCGGATACTCCCCAGACTGTAGCTTTGGTTTTGACAGTGGAGATGAGGAAAGGGTTCTGCAATGTGGGAAGGAGTTGCTGGTACCATGGTTTCTCTTTCACTTTCCCTGCACCTTCACTCTTTGTGGAGCCCAAAACTCAAGGAAAGAACAGCCTCACTTTCTCCAGCTCAGGCTAGTTTTGTTTGCAGAGAGGTGTGGGTTGACAGCCCTGAGGATTCACATCCCACCACTGTGACACCAGGCTGACAGCACGTGACATGCAGCCTGCATCTGGGCTGCCTCTTGGGATGAGACCTTTCTTTAATCTGCCTGTTTGTTCATGCTTGTCCTCCCTGTCACGCCTGCCAGCAGGCTTTCCTGTTAGCACCCACTGCTTTGGCAGGTTAAATAAGATACATCAAGTTTGTTACCTGAGTCACCAAAGAGCCATCATGTAGCAACATCTTCCCAGCATGACCTTACAGCTGCCCTCACCTCACCCTCTCCCTTCCCCAGAGGTAGCAACTTGTACACATGTGCTGCAGAGCGAGCAGTTCCTTTGTGTGCAGATGGCAGCAAGTTCATGTCTCTTGTAAATTATTTACAAATTGCGATGCTTATGTGCAGGAGGTGTAGGGCCTCATATTGTGCCAGTATTGGGATTACATTAATGAATTTAGCCTTGAAGCTAGAAAACAATTTGTGGTGAGGAAAGGGCAACATTGTGGAACAGCTTCCCATAGGAGTAGTAACCTGCTTGTTTTTTCTCATATAGTTTTTATGGTGAGTCTGTGTATGAAGAGATGATCCATGCTAGTGGGTGTGTGGCACTTGACATAGCAGTTGTTTATGGCTTTATTCAGTGTCATATTTATAACAGCTTCACTTACTTTATCTTTCTGAACTGAAACTTCAGTAATCTGGATTACCTGTGATCACTGCATCCAATCCACTGAGTAACCATGCCTCAGGTGCAGTCACTGGGGTGGCTCTGTGCAGAGCAGCAGGGCTGGAGCTTGGCACGGTGCTGTGCAGACATGGCTGTTTGGCTTTGAAGGTGCTTTTGTACCTGGAAGCATTCCAGTGACACTTGTGTGAGCGTGAGGCACTAAGTGTGGGTCTGCGCTGATGGTTACCTTTGTGCTGTAGAGACCTGGGCAGGTTTGGCTTCAAGGAACCCCTCCTTGGCTGTGCAAGGCAGGCAGGACCAGTGGGGCAGCTGCTGAAGCAGGCCAGGAAAGTGCCAGGTGTGTCTCTGCATCCCTGTACCTGATTCCCCCTTCATTTTCCCACTGCTGCTTCCAAGTACTCTATCCCATCCCTTCCCTCCCTTTTCTTGCAGCACAGTCACGCCTCTCTACCCCGCACCTCACGGCTGGCAGCAGTTGCATAAGCAGCTCCTTTAAAATGTGCTGGTGCCCTCCCATCAGTGAGCAGTGGGAGCTGCAGTAAGCATGGGCAGCCCGGTGCCTCCCTTGCATCTCATCGTGCTGGTTCCAGTTCTCCAACACTGAAGGCAGATGCCTCTTATAATTGGTGCTGATAATGGCTGTAAGACACATCCTTTACTAGATGTGAGGTGGTAGCTAGCAGAAGGAGAGAAAAATCGTTCTAACCATATGGTTGTGTCAGCACTAGTTTGATGCCAAGCTTGGCTCTTGGTTAAATTGAGACCCCACCTTGCATGCTTATGTCTGCTGGAGGAAAAAAAAACTAATGTTTCAGCTGGGGCTATAAAATTATTAACTTTTCCCATATTGTTATTTCTCTACTACCTTTCTGTATGCAAAGCATACAGCATTAGTAGCATACAGCATAAAACAAGCATTTCTAGCAGTAATGTTTTGGACTGACTAAGACAAGTCAATTCATTCGCTTTCCTCTGAGAAATAGAAAGGAAATCTCCAGGGCTGTCACGCTCCATCAGCTTTCCTGATCATTTTGAACATGTGTTTCTGAAGATGCCATCTCCATTGTCTCACAAGCCAACTAATTTATAGTGTGTTTTGAAGACCACTGGAGGGGTACGGGTGTAAGGGAGTGTGCTACATCTCCGGAAGGCACTCGGGAAGGTTTCAGGGGTGGCCAGCTCCTATTTCTGTGGTTATTCTTTGTGCATTTATTGGTAGGTTGATGGGTGTGAATAAAAGCTTGTGGTTTTTCATTGAGGCCTTGTTGGATATGTTCATGAAGATGATGCATTACAGAAGAGTAGCCTTTGTTCTTTTACGTTCACCCTCAAATAAGAAAACATAAGAAAGTTGTTGCTTGTACAAGCAGATACTGGAAAAGAGAATATTCTGGGAAACCTCATGAAGTAAAACTGGGACCTGGGGACAAGGGATGGTGGGAGGTGTGGAGGGACTTTGGGCACAGTCTATTCACATAAGTGTGGGCTCTGGGAGTGACTTCTCTGTGAACGCAGTGCAGCCAGGAGGTGCTTTTCCATGGATGCTCTGGGTTGGTTTTATGCCCACTGTGGGGTGTGCCAAACTGGCTCAGTGTTCTGGGCGGGTCAGAGGTTCAACTGTAACTCGTGTTTTAAGTGATGCAGAACCTTTAGCCTGTGTTTGCGACGTGTTAAGCTGTATGGATGTAGCCAGTGTGTTTTATCCTCAAACTTTGGATTTAGGTCTTTTTCTGCCTCACTTTCTATTTAAAATCTTTTTTTCATATCACAGTTTTCAACCAGTACAAAGGTTATGTTAAAATCATCTAGAAAAAGAAGAGACTGAACTCTCAGCCCATCTAAGATGGGGTCTGCCAGGGATACTGATCAATGTCAGACAAAAAGGCTTTAATGTATTAGAAAAACTCTTCGGGTGGGATCCATCTCAGCCTGTGGCTTCTCTACTGCATGATGTGAATGCACTGAGGGCTGGTGTTGAAAGCACGCTCACAGTGTGATGTTATTTTGGAACTTGGAGTCACTGAACACTGAATTCAGTTCCTAGAATTATGAATTGGACCTTTTTTTCTTTTGTTCTGTATCTTGATTAAACACTCATACATACCTAATATCCCTAAATGGCAAACGTGTGAATTGGAAGCTTATAGATTTGAGGATACTCCATTTCTTATGCAGAAATTAATCTATAATACCACAAGAAAAATCTGTATTCTCTCTTTTTGGAGAATTTGCAAATAGGGCTTTGAATAAAAATAGAGTTTTAGTGGAGGCAAGTATCAGTTCTCCAGGTAATCTGACAGTCCTTTCCTGTTATGCCACATGCTTTGCAAATGCTCTTTTCCCACACAGTTTTTCTTCATGGGAAATGTGAACTTTTTTCCCCCATCAGCCAAGTTTCTGTACTTCTTCAAAACTGGGGGAAAAAAAAATCAAGCCCGGTGGCTTTTTTTTTATAGAGAATGTCATAATGAAACAGGTTGTGTGCAGAGGGAAAATAGATTCCACCTGCATTTGTGCAGAGGTAAGGCAGAGCGCAGACTGGGCTCACATCCTTGTTCCTCAGCTTGTGTGACCCCCAGACAGGCATCCTGGAGCTCCAGCCCCGAGACGTGGGCTGGGTTCTTCCCTGGGTGGGCACCAGCCAGGCCGTGTCAGAAACACTGGACCTTTACTGGTTACGGAGAGGAGATCCCTCTCTGAGGAGCTGTACTTCAGCATTGCAAGGTTCCTAACAGTGTTGCTACTTTTGTGCATACAGAACAACTGAGAGAGAGCTGCTGTGTTTTAAGGCAAGTGCTGAGTCCTGGGGAGTACCTGGCAGTTGTTACTCCTCATCATCTCCTCTGGCATGTCTCTGGCTCGTTTTGGGGAGGGTGTTGGAATGGACAAGGCAGAGAAGGGGCGATAGATTTCTTGACGTGATGCTCTTAAAGATGTTTGGGGCTGAGCTAAGAAATGATATAGCAATTCACTGTCCAGCCTGACACAAGGCTTTTACCAGAAGCATTTGCTGACAGTGCTGGCAAAACTGCTTAAGTCTCATGTTGTCTGACTTTAAGCAAAAACAGGCCTATCCAGAAAGACTTTATGGGACAAGTTCAGTTGATAGGTGATACAGATGATTGATTTCCCTTCTGTGTATGCTGCTGTGTGAGAGTACTTCTGAATTTGCCTCCTAATGTGGTCTGCCCTGCGATTTAGAGCGTACCTTGCAATGCCTGACAAGGCTCTCAACCACAAGAGGAAGCTGAGGAAGTGAATGCATGAATCAGAAATCTCCAGGCTCTGAGTAGACAGAACTTTTTTTGTGTCAGTGGAAGCCTACCAGCAACATGTATGCAAACATGATAAGAGCCAGAGGAACCGAACTGGGTGGAAAAGTGGGAATGGTGGTGGTGGTGGTTGTTCATCTGTGGCGGAATGGCAGCAGAAAATAGGCAAAACCCCACCAAGCCATGTAAACGCAGCACTTTGTGCTTACGTACCAACCTCCCCGCCAGAAAGACTGTAAGCCATGTGTGGCACTCGCCAGTTCTCTTGGTGAGGGACTCACCAGGTCACCTTCTGTGGTCCCCAAGGCAGGGTGGAGGGGTGTGTCTGTGAACACTAGCAATGGAAAATACCTCTCTGGGGAGGAGGGCGCTTGCCCAAGCCTCAACTCCCAGCTGATCTCTGCACCACAACTCCTGGCAGTAGGCAAGAAACAAACCCTGTCTTTCCTGAATAGCGCTCAGGGGCTGAGTATCCAATGAGCTGAAAACTCACTGAAACCACATAGCTCTGTTTTGTTTTTCCTTGAAGCACAACTGAGTCTGAACCACTGTTTCAGGCTCTGTTGAACTCAGTCTGCAGTAGCGTGGTCAAATCTGAATCTAGAACTGGAGCGAGATGTGAAGCTGGTGGAAAGAGTTTTACCTGGGGAATCTGTATTAGTACAGTGATGCAGAGGTGCAAAGACAACAAGGAATGAATGGGCTGTCTTCTTGCTGTGTCTTGTTTTGGGATTTTTCTGGTAAGATAACATCCATGATGATAGGAGCTCTGTGGTCGTGTTAGGTCATAGGCTGGGCTTGATGATCTCAGTGGTCTTTTCCAGCCTCAATAATACTGTGAAGTTTTACAGGAGATAACTCGTAATGTCCTGAAGAGCTTACAGTCCTTAAAGAGCTCTAGTCCTCAGGACTTGTCTGTAGCTGCTAACTCACGTGGGCTGAGCTGCTTCATTGCAGGCTTTTAGCTCTGTGTGTCACTGTTTATAGGATGGAGTCTAAGGACTGAACAGGGAAGGTACAATGTCATACAGGCAGTGCTGTGTGTTTTATCATGGTCATTTTTTCTATACTAAGGCTTCTTCTAAACCGTCTCTGTCTAAAATCTTGCAGTCTGAGCCACCCAGGCAGGCTCCATGTGACCATGTGCAATCTAACCACTGTTAGCAAGCTTTTGCTTTAATTAGCCTTTGGTCCAGATTTCATATAGTTCTCACTTATTCAGATCTGAAAATGAATACTTTTGTCTTCCCACAGCACTTCTGTGTGTCTTCTGTCTGTGTAAACTTGAGTTTAACTCCTCTTTTTCTGTTGATTTGATCAGCACTTTTCCTTATCTGTATTTGCCTACTCTTGATTTTCCACTTTATGCAAGAACTGAAAGGAGTTTAGGAAAAAATAGGCTCCTGGAGTGGATGTTTCTTGAATGAGAAGCCACAGCTGACTGTGTTTATTAGGACATCGGGAATATCCCAGGCAAGGGGTGGCCTTATCTGCCTGTGCCCCTAGAAAGCCGCTACGCCTAAGCTTGAGCTATACAATCGCCGGTCAGTTGAGCAACAACGCACCCTTGATCCTCTATAGCAAGGGAGCGTTTTGCCAAGAGAGGGCATCTGCTGGGCAAGGACTTATTAATGTACAAGCACCTTCTGGCCCCTGTCCCTGCCTTCAGGGCTTGACGCAATGTCCTGCAGAAGTCAGTAGCAGCAAGGCTGGAAAAGGACTCTAGGCCTCCTGACGAGGTTTCTCGTTCCCTGAGCTAAACGTCTGTCAGGCTCTCTTCCATCACTGCTGTAATTCTGTGTTTGTGCTGACATGTCAGCATGGGGAAGGTTACCTTAATTGCTTTAAATCATTACATAAAAGACTGTCAATGAGAAGCTGTAACTCCTCAGAAGTTTTAATTGTGGCCTGGTGTGATGTCGTTGTCCTGGCCTTGCACACCTCTGGGGGTGTATTTCTGAGGGAGGTGACTTTCGTTGCTCCAAGGTGATGACTCCTCCCAAGAAGTCATTCTCTCCATCAAGGTGACGTTCAGGAATGACAGCGCGACACATCACCGAGGGGAGGAGAAGTGCTTGATAGGGAACTGTGCCTCTGATGGGATGTTTCCTCATATTGCCACTGTCTTTTCCAAAGGGGATATTTGTGATCCTTCAGTTTTTCCTGTGGCGTCATTCCCAATAATAATCCTCTTGATCATGAAGAGAAGTTGGATCCTTCAAAGCCGCTCTGTGAGCAGACTTAGAAATTGGTGATGTGCAGCTTCCTTGTTGCAGGTGGATCATCTGTCTAGGGCTCCTGGAGTCCAGGGAAACCGAACTCCATCAGTAAACACCTGAACTGCAAAGAGGATGGATGAGGAGCTGCAAATGGCATGTGGAGCCTTGTGCTCTGGTTAGCTGGTAGCAGCTGTCTCTGTTCTCTTTCCCCTCACCAAACACAGGTCCAAATCCCATCTACTGGAGATGCACAGTAGTATCTGCAGTTCCCCGACCTTGACCAGCCCAGTCTCTCTGGTCTTGTAAGTTGGGATATTCTTCCTACAAGTTGCATAGAGCTGCTGTCTGTATTCATGCAATAACTTTAATGGGGCTCCCCATGGTTTGGAAAGTAGAAAGTTAAGACACGAGGTGAACCCCTCAAGTTAAGACATGCTGGCAGGAGTGTTACAGTGACAAGACAGCAGCCAGGAGAGGACTTTGAGGGCTGCCCATCATACCATTTGCCCATCTTTCACAAAAATGGAAAGAAAAATTGTTTGTGCTCTTTTGCAGGCTGGAGAAGGGAGAGAGTTACCTTGTGTTAGGTGTACTTAATTTGGTGTAGCAAAAATTAAACAGGTTGTAGCTTCCCACCAAAGGGGCAGTGCCTGTGACAAGAACACTGCAGTGAGATCAATGCAAGGCAACTGCCATGTAAATGTATAGCGATGAAATGCAGCCCTCCTTTTTTGAAGCAGGTTCTGCAGCTTGTTTTGCCAAGCATGAGTTATGTTTTGGATTGTCAACAGCTTTCTTGTGTGTTATGAAACACAGAAACATTACTGGGGCAAAAATGAAGAAAAGGAGTGATTTTGTAGTTGAAACGATGCACACCAAAAGATTGAAGAAGGGCCTGGTTTAGCTCACTGTCTTGTCCCAGAATGTCTCAGACTGAAGGTCAGGGAGAACTTGGTTGAGTGATTTGTAATAACAGGTTAATTTACATGAAACATCCAGACATATTGGATGGGCAGTAGGGAATCTCAAACCGAGATGCCCATGTTCTGACGGTCCTATCAGGGATGTTCAGTGCTTCCCAAAAATATGTTGTCCCCTTGAGGTGTCCTGACCTCAGCTACAAGAAAATGAAAATAACCTTATATATTGGATACTTTCTTTAAAAAGGTCTATAAATGGATCTTGCCCAGAGCGTGCTCTTGCACTGAGTGCATGCTGCTTCACATTTGTAGTTCATGCAGAAGATGTAACGGAGGAGTGAGCTGCTGGACTGGATTTAGGTGATGCTGGAGGTTTTTCACAGCGCTACGAGAAGGTGGTGCTTGTGAAGTCTTTGGCTTTGGTGTCTGCTTCAGGGAGCCCGTGAGCAAATGTGTCTCTGCTATTGATGAGGCAGGACTGATAATCGAGTTGTCTACAGGGGCAGAAGCTTTTCCCTAGAGCTGGAGGTCTGCAAGAGCCTTTCCTCTGCCTCCCATTGCCTCCTGACACTGTGGCAAAGGGCTGATCCTCAGGTGGGGCACAGGACCTGGGCAGAGCAAGCAGGGTCCTCTGATTTGGCGTGCAGTTTGCGGAAAACGTATTTGATGACTTCCATCCGTCTGTAAGAGTCACTGAAGGCAGCTGCACTGAACAGATATAACTTGGCAATCAGTGCAAAGAGTCAGCTGCACTACGGTGTTAATCTACCGGGTGAGACATACCTGTATTAGATAAATAGGATAGAAAAGGGAAGGTTAGTTTTTGCTTTATTATTTTAGCAATGGACAGATAAGAATGAATTTCTGACGTAAGGGTTTGAGGGTCTCTTTGAACTTCAGTCTAAGTGAATGGAAATTTTCAAGTCTACGAGCGCAGCTGGATGAATAATTTGTAGTGAGTAATATATCTGATGGCTTTCACCAAATTTGGGATTGACAGCAAACACATCACAATTTTAATTATTGGGTATGATTTGCTGAAATATTCAGGAGCTAATTTTGGTTCCTGCAGACTGTGCATGGAAAAGTTGGCTATTTAAAAGGCAGACGTTTTTTTTTTCTCCTTTCTCCTGAGCTCCTGGCTGGTGTCCTTGCTCCATACAAACTTCTCCAAACTCCTTCTCCCCAGGACTCCTTGCATACTGGCATAAGAATCTAACATACAGGAACCTTCAAATTAAATAATAATTTGTAAAAAGTTATTGCAAGTCTTCCTACCCTAACAATCGGCAGAGAGCATGCGAGAGGAATCGGGATGGGGTTGGCTTCTTAAGGTGTTTGCAGAGCTGAGCGCTTTCCATGTAGGTGGGGTGGGAATCCGCAAGGTGGAGAATGGAGACTTTAGGAGAGTTGAGGAAAGCGTTACACAAATGTTGCACATCTCCCTCTCTTGCACGTATCACGGCTTTGAGAAAGTCAAAACCTCTCAGGACTGGCCGTCAGGAATTCAGGCTGGGTGGTGTTTGAATGTTGCATAAGGAAGACTGCCAGGGTAATCCTGACTCCTGGTGCAGGGAGTCACTGATGCGACTGATTTCCCCAAACCCCTGGTAACAGTTATTTGTTCTCCTGACCCTCTTCCCCTCCTTGCATCTCCCATCGTGTGGTACCGTACCATTGTACCATCGTGCCATACGATATTGCCTGCTGCAGGGGAGAGCTGGCATGGGGCTGATGCAGACACTGTGAAGAAAATTAGGGAGAAACAAACTTCTTCCCAAGGAGCAGGGCAGGAATAATGTGAAGTATAACTTTTCCTTCTCATCTGCAAAGAAATCAAGGCAGCATTTTGGAAAAAAAAGAATGGATAGGGATGAATTAAAATGTGACTTCCCTGAAGAACCGAAATAGCAACCAGAGAGTGAGGAAGGGAGCTGCAAGTACAGATCAGGCTGCTTTGCCTGGGCTTCTGTTAGCTGCTCTCTAAAATGTTTTGCTACCCTCTGGTGGCTTTCTGAGGATTTGTGCAATCTGGTTTTCATTCCTTGTACAATCCCCTGCCAACTTTTTGAGATGCATTGAGAAACCCAGATCTGCTGATGGAGGTTTTTATTTTGTATGATAATAATGCAAAGGCAGCTTTTTTTTTTCCCCACTTTTTAATCTTTTTTGTTCATATGAAGTCTCTTTTGGTCTAGAGTTGCAATCACAAAGGCAGCTTGATTGGGAGGTTAAAATGAAAGAATAACAACTTTGTACCCAAGTTGGCTGTGTAGTGGGACCGTTCAGTGTTTGAGAATGACACAGGCTTTGCAGCCCCGTAGAATGCAAACCCGTGTCCTCTACTTACCTGCAGAGGACACAACGTGAGCACCAGTGAAGTCAATAATAGCAAAACTCCCATGATCTCCAGGAGCCCAGAATAGGTCCTATTCAGCCTGGTGCAGGGGCAGTGCTCAAACCTCCGTCATCCTTTCCCTGTGCCTTGGTCTCCATTATTCAGTAACTTCTTGTTTTGTCCCTTTCCCGTCTTCCCTGCTCTTTAATTGATTCTACGTTGTGGCTTCATAGCAGTGGAGCTGTAGGTAGGGATTTAAAGGGCAGTGGTTTGACAGATTTTACAAGAAACTCCTCCCAAGCACTAATTCCTGGGTTATGGGGTCAGAAAGGCTCTTGTGATCTTCTCAGGCTGACCTCCTGCAGAGAGCAAGTCACAGGACTGCCCTCAATTGACTCCCTCTTGAAGTGCAGCATTGAATATAGAAACCATCCCCTCTTGGCTGAAAATTTTCCAGCGATGGAAGATTCACCTTGTTAAATTGTTCCAGAGCTTTATGACCTTCAACGTTGAGTACTTCCACACTTTGTTTAGTTTCAGCTTCCAGCCTTGGTTTTTCTTGTTACTTTGTGAGTTTGAGAAGCTCTGTGTTGCTGAAACTGTGTCCTATGTAGGGACTCATGGGCTTGGTCGAGTTGCCAACCAGGTAGAGAGCTCTGAGAGGTGCACCTCGGGTGTAAGAAAAGTAAAGTTGTTAATCTTATTGACTGAGCAGCTGTGGGGTGTGATGTGAAAACACAAACTCATGGCACAGAAGACACAAACAAGCGATCGATCCAGTGGCACTGCTGGAGGGTGTGTGCACTTCTCCCTAATGCATACTTGTACTGGATACTTCTAGGGTTCACATACTTAAAGCATACAGTTAGTAAGGGAGGATTTTTACAGGTTTTCAAATGAGATCTAATTGAGAAAGTCCTGCAGAGTTTGAGTCGCACAAGATACATTATTGAACTACAAAAACATTCGTTGTTTTGGGTGTGTTTTTTTGGTAAATCAGCTGTGCTGACGTCCTTTGGGATGCAGGCTGCCACGTTCAGCAGAGTGATTGACTTCTCATGCCATTCCAACTCATGATGTGTTTTAAAGCCATCTCCATCCATCTCCCAGCCTGGCAGAGGTTTGGAGTGGAGAGCAGCCAGCGCCTTTTGTGCTGGTGACAAGATTCGCCTACAAACGCCACGAGAAGAGAGTAAGACCACAAGCCTGGTGAGGCACCAAGCACAGCTAGAAGGCCACCTTAAAGGAAAAAAAAACAAACAGGTTTTTGTGGTTCAGGCAGGGGAAAGGGATGCAGTAGATCTGGGTTACCTCAACCACACAATATGCTGTGACAGCGGATGACCCAGCTCTTTCTGTGGTCTGACCTCCATCAGACCTAACTTGCTGTTTTTAAAGCCACTCCAAACCCCACAGATAAAGGAGAGGCAGGCAGTGTGGAGGTGTGGGAGATGCTTTTAGGTTTTAAAGTGTTCTCTCCTCTTGGCAGGGTGTCTGAGCCCAGCATGTGGGACCAGCAGTCCTGAATGCAAAGCCATTTGTAATACAGTTTCTTTCATGGTCTTGTGAGCTGCTTTGTGAGGCTGCAGGAGCTGTTTATTTCAGTCCTGCTGCAATATCCCTGTTTGTGAAGAGGGACAGAAATGCCAACCTCAGCATCGCTGCCAAGGTGTGCCGTAAGAATTTGTCAATGTACACAGCTGCTGTGGGAACAGCTCTGCTCTTGATGTTCAGCATCCCCAATACATTTTCTGGCATTGATGCTTTCTAAGCTAAAGAAATGTTTTGAGCTGATGCCAATAGTTATGGGTGTGCCTTACATGATCTTTTTCAGGCAGATGCAAACTAATTTGGGCTGTGTTTTGGGCTGGCTGGACTCGGTCTGGTTCAAGACTGCAGGCTGTGTAATTGCCTGGATGTCTGAGCTGATAAATCCAGCCTCCCAGCAGACCTAAACAGCCAGGTGTAGTGCTTTGGTGACATGGTTACAAGGCTTTGAGACTGAAGACAGTTTGCACCCATCCCTGCTGAGGGAAACTTCTTGCCTGCCAGCAAAAGAGAGCACAGACCTGTCCGAAAAGAGAGCACAAGCACCAGCCTTTGAAACCCCTGTGCCCTCTTCCTGGGTCCAGTGACCAAGTGGATGGCAGAGAGTGTGAAACGGAGGAGACTTCAACCTGAGGTATTTTACACTTTAAAATAACTTTGTACATCCAACCTCCACCTCGATCCTGTCCGACCACGGCTAGTTCTGGAGGAGGGCACGATGCGGACTGACAGCCCCAAAGTAATGCAGTAAAGGAGATGCCAGGGATCAATGTGAACCTCTCTGCAGCGGGGACCCTGGGCTGCTGCACTCCCCCTGTCTGTGCAGTAACAGGAGAAAAATTTTCTGCAGGAAATCAGGAAGATTTCAGGGCATTTGGATTCCTGCAGGATCATCAGGAAAGCACTTTGCCAGTTGGGGGTGAGGGTCTATCTGGGATCACTGGGAATTCCTGGAAGCAATTACACTGCTGTGCACAGAGACACTTTTTGTGCAAGGTGACCTCCTCCCCAGCTGCTCATGTAAGAAGGCTTCAAAAACTGATGTGTGGAAAGAAACCCAGAAAACAATAAACAAAAAGAAACATTGCCTCACCTACTGCTCCTAAAGGAGATGGAAAGAGAGAGACGAAGGGAAAAGAAGGTTCTATGTCCTTAAAAGCCAGTCTTTCCCAGCAGTTTTGGAAACAAAACTGACAATGGTTAGGTAAGAACAATCCCAACTAAAAGCTTCACCAGTGAGGTTTGGCTCTTCAGTACTGAGGGGAAAAAAATGCACTCTTGAAGCTATGCTGCTCCCTGCTTTCCAGGGCACTGCACCCTCAGTCTGCATGTGCATCAGACACAAAAAGGCACTTTGGGAATGTAGCCTACATCTCTAGAAGGAACTGAATGGGGAACGTGTCTCTACTAATGAAAGCTGCAGCCAGAAACCACAGAATCATAGAATGTTAGGAGCTGGAAGA
>NW_010167844.1:599-853 GCF_000695765.1 Mesitornis unicolor | reverse complement strand
ACCAGGTACGCAGCGATTCCGGAGCCGATCAGGAAGCCCACATAGACATCCGCGGGGTGGCTGCGGTACTGCGTGATCTGGGTCAGGCCGCAGATGCCAGCGGCGATGGCGAAGGCAAAGACCAGGATGGGCTTGAGGAGTTTGGTGCTGTCCGAGATGATGGAATTGAAATACATCTGGGGACAACAAGGCAGGAATGGCCCATCAGCCACGGCTCGCGCCGCCGGCCCCCGCCGGACACGTGCGCGCCCCAC
>NW_010167844.1:0-202 GCF_000695765.1 Mesitornis unicolor | reverse complement strand
GCCGCATCCCCCCTGTCCCGCACGGAGCAGGTGCTGGGACAGGCCCAGTGCAGTGATGGGGGCTGGAGGGGTCCTGCATTCCCACCATCGTATTGGGGGT
Source organism: Mesitornis unicolor (assembly GCF_000695765.1). Classification (NCBI taxonomy): domain Eukaryota; kingdom Metazoa; phylum Chordata; class Aves; order Mesitornithiformes; family Mesitornithidae; genus Mesitornis; species Mesitornis unicolor. Next base: position 102 of record NW_010167844.1, on the reverse strand, counting down.
GCCCATGTGTCCCTCCATGGTGAGCAGGGCTGCGGCACAACGTACCCACAAACCTCACGGTCCGGCGCAGGAAGGAGTTGAAGTTGCAGCCGCCTGCGTTGA
>NW_010167843.1:0-4622 GCF_000695765.1 Mesitornis unicolor | reverse complement strand
AGCTGGCGGGGCTGCGCAGCGAGAGCCTCTGGGTGCCACGGCAGATCACTGCTCTGCAGCTCTGGGAGGAGATCGTCAAGGTCCACCCCAGGTATGCGGGAACATTACTGCCGAGGTGCACAAAATGTAACATGGTTGGGTTTTTTTTCGTAAATACAAATTCACCATTCAGAGTTGAGCACATACCGGTGCTTTGCTACCATAAAAGCAGTGACATTGCCTTGTTCTTGTAACCTGCAGGGAGTGCTTTGGCTAGATGCAAATGCTGTAGCCATATATATACACAGGGAAAGATTAGGTCCAGTAAGTCTACCCAAAAGTAGGGCCCGAGGGATGGTTTCAAACATGAGGCACATTGTCCAGAAGCGCCATGGTACAGTAACACCACTGCTGTGAGAACATGTGAGCTTCGTTGTTAAGCTGTGGAGAAGGTGAGCCAGAGCAAGAAGAAATTAATGATTATGAACAGGTGTCTTTGATAATTTTTCTTTACTGTACTGTTTGAGCTTCTGGCACACACTGGAAAGCTGGTCAGGAAGGGAACTTAAGCTCTGCCACAGCCAATCAGCCCTTACCTAGGAAATAGTCTCAGCCACTTTCAACATCCTCTGCTTAGAAAAAAAAATAAAATAAGCCACCATTGATTTCATTTTGTAGAGAGTCTGGTCCTGAGAGAGAGCACTAGGTGTGTGCTGTAAGGACTCCTGCAGTGCTGGTGCTCTCTGGGAGAGTTAGCAGAAATCTCCCCATCTGGTTAAGGCTGAGGGAAGGTGCTCAGTCCTGTCAGTGAGTCTGATCGACAAAGATGCAACACTGTTTTGGGGTGGGGAGTAAAAAAAAGTAAAGTATAACAGAGATTGAGGTCCTCGAGATTTAGTGCTGAATTCACCAGAGTTTCTGTAACTTTGAACTTAAGTGCCATAGACCTTCTTTAGGCACCACCTTTCTCTGTTAGATCTAGTCTCAAAGGCTATGAAAAATTAACTATTTAGGAATGGCATCTGTTTCCAAATGAGAAGCTCTCATCAAATGTTAGATTGAGAGGCCTTTTCATCACAGAGAATTGGGACTGAGTGTATTTTGGAAGAGGAGGCTGTAGGCAATTAGTTTCTTTTACTTTGCAACCTATTACATGGTGTTGGAAGCAGGAGCAGCACCTTTGGTTGGTTTATCATAGTTTGTCAACTTTGTCCTTTTATGAGTGGTGACTTGGGGCACTACATTTTGCATGTGCAGTTAGTTCACAGCAGCCTTCTTGGAAAATACTGCTGCTCCTAGCTTTTCTGGAAAAACTCAGCATAACTGTAGGGCATTGACCACAGACTTCTATTCACATTAATAATGGATATTCAAACTGCAGCTTGAGTGTACTTGGCAGTGCTCTTCTGTTCCACCCATTTTCCCTGATGAATTAACTTGCAAGTGACATTAATTAGATCCCATCCTTCTAATGGGCACTTGAGTTCCATACTTGCACTCAGTTCCTCAGTGGCTTCCTTTACTTTCATACAGTTCCTCCCTTCAGTCTGCCATCTGAGTCAGTTGCTACTGTATTTTGCTCAGCCTGTGCCTTGCCTACTTTGTCTGTCTGGTTGGTAGGAAATAAGATGATTTTTCCTTGTACTCTTTTGGTGTGCCTACTTGTTTCTAGGCAATACAGCTCTCCACTGTCTGTGCCAGCTTTTGTACTCTCAGACAGTAACAGTTACCATGCCTCCATCTTCTAAAGTAAAATAGTGGCCGCGTTTTTCTGGTGTCTTACTGGTGGTGTCCTCGTACTCACTAGGTGATTGCACTCAGTCATGAAAATGACTCTCTGGTATCTAGAGCTGTGAACTCTCACAGCAGCATATCACAGATATGAAAAAAAAATATATAGAAGATCTGACAGAAAACGCACCATATCTGCCCTTTTATTTCTCTTGCCACTCCTAGCAATAGCAAATTTCAGACCTCTAAGTACAAAAGTCCCAAAACCTCATAAACTGTGAGGTTACACAACAAGAGCAACTCTTTGACCACTGAATGAGGTGTCACGACCAGCATCCCACAGTGCTGCTTTCCATGTAAGAAGATTGCTCCAGTCCAGCCAGACTGAATACAGAACATTTCCTTCTAATCCCAAGTTGTATGGTTGCTGCTCTCTTGAGTTACCTACTTCTTTGTTTTAAGCTGCTAAAGTGGGTCTGGTATACATTGGTTCGTTCTTGCATAGGCCTACGAAAAATCCAATTCTTGACTTCTGAAAATTATACTGAGTTAGTTTCTCCTTAGCCACCAGAAGAAAATCCAAGAGTAGGAGGTGGGTGTTTGTTGTATTTTTGGAAGTGTATTGGAAGCAGAATTGCATAAGTCTCAGTGGTATTTACCTTAGCTGCACCAGTTCGTTGTTTAATGAAATCTCATGGTTAAATGCAAACACTCTATTTAGAAACCTATTTATGCTCCTGCCAATTCCCCTCAGGCTTGCTGTTATCCGGGATCAAGTGGTTTTTGCTGTTCGACAGGAGTACGTGCTTCTTGGAGATCAGCTCCTAGTCCTGCAGCCCGGAGACGAGGTTGCCATCATCCCACCGATTAGTGGAGGCTGAATCTGCCCAGGTTGTGTTAGGTAGGTATTACTTCTTGCTTAGTTTCCTATGGAGTGTCATCCTGTGCTGAAATACCTCATGGATTCTGTATAAACGTTCCTATAATCTTTTGGTTATTATAGGTCCAGAGATGTGATTGCAGTTCTCCTCCTCCACCCTGGTTCTTTTTTGAGAGAGCATAATTTGCGTTTCCTGCTGGAGAGAACAGTTGTGCTGACGGGAAACTATAAGCTGGTGCATCAATATATGATTAACATGTATGCAGTAAATGAAAGAAAATTGCCAGAGAGGTCAGGCATTGTTTTGAATTTGGCTTTTAGGTCTCGTTATTCTTTCCTAGTTCTTTTTGGCTGCCAGTAGATACCCAGGTTGTCTGAAATAAGATAATAATGAAAAACCTTTTGCCGCTTTTTAAATGAAAAGATGGTACAGAAGAAGACTTGACTGCTGCTCAGAAATTACATTTTTTTTTAATTCTCTTCTCGTTGCTGTCAAAGGAACAGGTGGCCTTAGAAAAGCTTCATTTCTTCGCATGCTTTCATGTGCCAGTCCATTTATTTACTGCAGCTTGTTCCATTGCTGCTGCTTAAAATACTTCTTCTGCTCATTCTTATTTCTACTCAGAGAAATTGTGTCTCCTGTGTAACTGAAACAGACTGATAGTATGGGGACCTGGGTGTACTGGAGAGCATACTAGATGTTATGATTAGAACTCTAATTCATGTTTATCAGAAATACCTGTTTTAAACTATGTTTGATTTCAGGGTAAGATAGGGAGGAGGGGTTGACAGTCTCACCACAGATTTACTAGCACAGTGGTCCGTGCTGATTGATTGTCCTGTTAAACTGGAGCTTCAGACTAGTTCTAGATTCATCTTGCTGGACCAGACTTTCCTACCACGAACGAACCTGTCTGCATTAAAAACCAGATCATTGCTTGATATTCACAGTTGATATTTTTCTCTGCCAGTCTTCTGAGAAATGTATTTGCCATGGGAGACTGGTCTTCTGGGGTCAATAAGTAGATGGTGCATGTTTTCTGCATAAACTGGGGCACCAGCACAGGATAAATAGCAGTTGGCCAATGTTAGTATCGCCAAAACCAACAACAGAGTCTGTTTGGTTACAGCTTTTCTAGTGAGCCATGAATGAAAGCGAAGATGTGCCAAAAGATTTTATCAAGCTCAAGTCTGAAAAGCTCTCTGTAGATGAAGTGTCAGAGCTGGTTATTTCACCATACTGTGGAGCAGTGTCTCTGTTCATTGGTAAGTTTAATATTTCTGAGCTGGATCTGTGGGTGTGTTAATAGTCTAATAAATGAGTTGTCCACACCTCAAACTTATGTTTTTCAAATAAATTAATTCCTGGGCTGAATCCAGGGTGTTCAGAAAGCACATTCTGAATTATTTAGAACAAGGCCAGGGCAACTCCTTTTAACAGTTGCATGAGGACAAAGTGATGAGAAGCTTCCCTGCTGCTGTGGTTGTCCTAGGACCAAACAGCAGTTCTGGAGTACAGGACTGCTTGGGAGCTATTCTACCATCCCCTTGGACACAGCCTGTTCAAAATAGAAGGTGGGTTGTTGTGGCTATGCAAACCACATCTGTAAGCACTTGCAACTCAAGTGTTGGTTGAAAGTAAAGTACTGTATTACCCATGGGCTGGTCAAGATCAAGGCTGATAGCTCTGTCTCGTTGCTTAATGTACATGGTACAGATCCTGAAACCCTGTTGTGCTTTAATGTTAGCGCTACTGGACTCCTAAATACTGAGCACTGAAACACTGCATGGAAAAATGCATTTTAGCAGTTACCACAGAAAATGTCTGAGCCTTGGGCATCATGGACTGTTTTTTTTAAACTAAATTCTTCCTGGTGTATTAAAAGAATTCTCTTGTTCAAAGAATCTCTCTACACAGCCATGGTTAGGGTAGGTGGTTTATATTGCACAGTGCTGATCTTGACAATAGCAGGAGATCTTGGGTTTTACTTAGTATTTATATAAATGTTATATATTAATAATACTATTATTA
>NW_010167842.1:0-13658 GCF_000695765.1 Mesitornis unicolor | reverse complement strand
TGTAAATAAACGATCACTATTTGTTTCCCGATTTGTGTCTGTCACATCTTCGGTGCCGGCCTCACAAGAATGGATTTCTTTTCTCCGTTTTCGCAACACCTTCCCAAACCATTTCCAGTTAAAACTCAGCAATCAGACCCTTTCCAAAAGGCAGCTGCTCTATTCTGGAGGCTAATATAGCTCATTAGCACTGAGGCAAAACTGCTCATCTGGTTTCAGTGCTCAGGAACAGTACTGAACACACTAAAACTACCACTAAGGAAGCAGCTTTCCGTTACACGGTATACTTTGGAGAACAGCTCAGCCTTGCTTAAGCTTGAGCAGGGAAGTCTGGATCCAGAGAGAACACATATCAAACTTACATAGACCCGAGGACTCGGACTTCACATATGCAAGTCATTTAAGCACAAAGCAGCCCAAAATAAATGTTTCTATACTCGAGAGTTAAGCAAATACAAAGGAATTATTTTGTGTCTAGGAAAAAATGCTGAACCACCAAGAATAAGCACAGTAGGACTGAAAATCAACACTTAAAAAAATGAGAAATACACACACAAAGAATTTCCAAGGCAGCATGGAAATCGTAACTGCATGATGCCTATTCTGCTTAACACTCAAAACTCCCATTAGCTTCAAATGAGCTTCCCAGAGAATCTCCTTAAACTTCGCAGAGCTTGATCACTGAACATTTCTGTTATTGGTTCCATTACCTTGATGTCATCTTGCACTCTGAATAGTATTTCCCACATCTCTGGAAGCTTGTCTATAATGTCATCCAAAGGTCTTCCTCTTAGTAAGTCATTCAATGCCAGGCAGCTGTAAACAAAGAATTTTACTTCTTCACATGGTGTACTTATTTGGTACAGGTGTATAAACATATGTTTATAAGTGTAAGAAAATGGTTAAAAAACCTGAGAACTGTTTCATGTTCCTTATTTTCTTCAAACCTTAAATCTACTCTGTAATAAGGACATCTCCTTTAACAGAGAAAAAAATATCCGACCAGTCAGATGAAATCTGAAACAGGTAACAGCAAACGAGAAACGCTGCTGTGGTAAGAACTGCTATTGCAAACATTCTAGTTGGAAGACTTTTTCAGATTTATTTTCTGTAAGTATAGGATAAACACAGAACAAAATGGTCAAAAGTCTGGAAGTGAAATTAAAATGGAAATCTTCAATACATCATAACTACAAACCATTATAAACAAAAAGCAGTTTATTAAAAATGCGATACCAACTGGCATTCAGCTGCCAAGTACATATATAGCCAGACTGCCAAGATTTTCTAACGTTAAGCAGTATTTCAGGTCCAAGGATACAAAAGAAATTTGTGACAAGCAAACTCCTCCTTCAGAGAACGTTGTTTAGTACCATGCTCAAGCTACATGCAATAAAAAATTTCAGGCTCAATAAAGCAAATAGCTTCAAGATTGTATCATACTTCAAGGGCAGACTACAAGACTGGGCTCCATCCTGATGAAAGGATATGCCCTCTTTTCCCTCTCAGCTTCTTCAGGTTAACAAATTTATGGTGACGAAAAAAGAGTTAAAAGAAAAATCCATTACTTTTCCTAGCAATACCTGGATTCCCTGATCCTCCACAGACTGCTGGTTAGGTTACTGATCAAATCCTCAAGAATTTCCTTCATGTACTTATCAACCTATTATAAAAAAAAAAAAAAAAGGAAAAGTCATCAAACAAGCATGGACCATGCATCCTTGTCCTGTACTCTGAAAAAAACAACAGGTCCTTTTCGACAACACAACTTGCTTTCAGCCACAGCATATGAACTAATGCTTGCCAGAGCCAACCCCATGCAAAATTACTCTGACTTTGCTTTAGACATGCCTTTGTCTGCACTGCTTCAGGGGTTAACGCTGTGACAGAGAAGATGAGCAAAGAGAGAAGTCCCTCAGTCCTGCATCAACTGAACTGTTTAGATGCAGCACCAAGCATGTATTCACAGAAGAAGCAGTTGTGCTTTGATAAGCGATCAGAGCAAATGAGATCAGCTTAGGAGAAAAGATTTGCAAACCCAATTCCAGCCCTTTCAGAGCCAGAGCAAAGGCATCTCATAAAAATCACTTATTCCTGAAACTCGTCTGGGAGAAGTTATTCTCAAACTGATGGAACAGCCTCTTCCCATGGGCCACCTCCAACTTAAAAACTGAGGAACCATATTTAGATGCTCTTGCTCTACGAAGGGCACCTTAGGCCATAAGGATATCACAAAATCATAAAATGATTTGGCTTGTAAGGGACATTAAAGATCATCCAGTTTCACCTTGCACCAGACCAGGTTGCTCAAAGCCCCATACAAACTGGCCCTGAACATTTCCAGGGAAGGGGCATCCACAACTTCCTTGGGCAATTCTCTGGGAATCCACAACTTCTTCTAGTTCCTGAAGAGCTCCTCATAACCAATATCAAAGCAATAATGAAGTGCGGAAAGACCTTCACTTTAAGTAAAGTAAATCATAAACTTTAACATTGGCCACACAAAGAAAGTCTGCAATATCCTTTTACATGTAAGAGGCAGTGCAAAACCTCTGCACACCTTCCAGCTAATCCATAGATTCAAGTACCTCTTTCTCTGTAGGACAATACCTCATTCCTTTCTGCACAGTCCCTCCTTTCACAAGATCCAACTGTCCCATTATGATCTCTCAGATACTGCTGGCCAGATGAGCCACTTTGCTGCTCACTTACCATCGACTTGTCGGTGACCAATGCATTCCAAATGCTGGTCATTGCCTGTCGAATGCCCAGGTTGGGGTCAAACTGGTAACGGTAGAGCCGGGGAAGAAGCTGGGGCAAAAACGGAGCCAGCTGCTCTCCAGCCTTAGCAGCTATCACATTGAAACCAAAAGCTGCGCCCTGAAATGATGACAAAAGAGTGTTTGCTGAAACATCTGCTCACTCCCTCCGTTATTGCTCCTGGGGCCACCACAGTCACTGGCACAGCCGACTGACACAGTTTAGATTTAGACACAATCAAAAGGACTAGAATGGTATCAGAACTAGCCTCACATCAGTGCTACAGACCACAGTGATCTCATTCATACAGTCACACCCAACAGATAACATACAACTTCAAAACCTTCATTTTAAGATACTGATTGACCCCATTTGCAAAAGCAGTGGTGGACAATTAAAACCATGAAGACTTAAGTACGTTCTTCTGAAAGAGATTCTTTCTCAGAAGAACTGGTGAGGTGGGACCCTGCTTCCCTACAATTTTGCTGCATTTAGCAAAACTAGAATAATTTAGGAACTGAAAAACTGAAAATAAAACAAATCTACCATAGCTCTACAACCTCAAAGTTCTGGGGATTATCATGTTGCACGTGTCTATATTTACTTTAAACTCAAGTATTCTTCCATACTCTTTTCTTTCTCCAACACTGTCAAGTCTAACACAGTGGAACTGCTTCTCACCAGTGAATTCCCATGGGATTTGGCAGGATAGGTCGAAAATAAATTGCTCAGTACAGGTAGTGCAGTGACTGCCTCTAATGACTTCATGTCTCCTGCCTAGCAGTGTCAAAAGCTGTCACTCAAAACCCCACACTAGGGCAGAATGCACTGTCTGGGTTAGTCTAGAAAAGAAAGAGTAATAAAGACAAACTCTCAGTTTGTTTCAGTCCTCACTGTGGTGAGGATGAAGAGGTTTCAGAAAGTATGAAGAAAAGGGAGGCATAATCTACAAGGCCCTGAACACCTCGCCCGGTCTAGCTCTTGTGTGAAGGTTTGGAGCACAGACATCCAGATGTAGTTTTCAACTTAAATGATTCTGCAATCTCTTCAAATGCCAAAATTCAACCTGCAGTGGCTGGGTGGATTTTTTGACTCATCCTGGCCAGTGAAATTCCACAAAGGACAGGAACCTCACTATGCTCCTGTACTTCTGAAGTCTCAGTGCAAAGAGAGGGAAGTCTTGAGAGACATGCTGATTTTTCAAACGCTGGATGGAAGTTCATGCTGGTGCTTGTTCCTAAGCAATATGTCAGAGACTCAAAACCTCAAGTAGCGAGTACGAAAGAGCGTGAAAGCTGTAATACAGAAGATGCAGCTACCTGGGTCTTCTGCATGAAAGTGCACAAAAGGTGCTCTACCCACTTCCAGGGACAAAACAAATTCTTCCATCCTTATGTAAACCCACTGAAAAAGTCCTCAAGTTAAAGCTCTGAAAGATATACTAGAATCTTAAAATTCGTAGAATCACAGAACCATTTGGTTGGAAAAGACCTTTAAGATCAAGTCCAACCATAAATGCTACTTTTTTTGCAAGAAGTGGATCCAACAGTATTTTGGCTTTGCTAAAGGTTCAAATAGGTTAAAAATAGCAAGACTTGAGTTAAAAAAAGGATACTATTGGCAACAGTGATTAAACTGGCTTTTTAGCAACTTGTAGGATGATATGAGCCCTATGCTACCAATGTTTTACTGAAAGAATTTCAAGTAATCCTAGATTTGTGTCTCAGGCTGGTAAATTTGCATTGAACCTGACACCAAAGCATCAACCAATAGCAGCCACATGCAGTTCTCCATAGAGAAAAGCACTCATCGTTTCCAGAGTTCACAGTGGGAATGGAAGTGGTGTGAAAGCAGCAAATTACCTTCCGAGAATTCCACATGGCATGATGGTTGGCCAGATTCATGAATTTGTACACCAGGTCTGGCTGACTGAGATCACTAGCCAGTGAACAAAGCTCCTTGTAGGTAGAAAGACCTTGACTTTGGAAAGCAGAAGGGAAATCGGTGTCACTCATTTTAGCTCACAAATGCTGTAAACAGCTACAGCTATTAGTTAAATCACAGCCTAAAGCAGAGAGAAGTGAATACCCTATCTGTACAACAATAAAATAGTTACGGTAGCTTAGACAAGAAGAAGTAACAAAAAGATCAGGAAACAGTTTTATAAGCAAGAGAATACTGTTTCAGCACTGATTGTGTGTCTGTCATTGAGACTGTCAATAAACTTACCCATCTGGGGTTTTGCTCAGGCCACCCTGAAACAGCACAGTTTCTCCAGTCATCTCATGTTTGGCTCTGATAGAAAAGAAGTCCAGCATTATCTTTACCAAACTCTACCTTTGAATGGGCTGCACACAACAGAACAAGCTAATCTGTTTTGCCTTATTAGCTCAGTAACTTCCCAGTCTTTCAGTTCCAATCCCACAAAAACATAAAGGTGTGCAATTCATCTCATTAACCCGTATCATGTGTAATGTTAAAAAGATGCTGCAGAAAGACAGGGTTTTGCTGTGCAGTCAGAAGATAAAAAGTCAAACACTGAATGATGGTTTTTTGTTTCTGCTTAGACACCAACCACTACTTCAAAATGAAAAAATCCAATTTCCATTCAACTAATCTCTTCCTGTTTACTACTACGGGATCCCCACACTGCTAGCCTAGGTTTTTGTCATTCACAGTGGCCGCAGCCACCATTTTACTTTATCAGTAGGCTGATAAATAGCAGTTCCAGCACTGACTGACATGATTATTAGCCAGGAGTCCTGTAAGACCAGTGTTTTTGCACTAAAGCTGACAACTGACCACTAACTACACTTTTTTAGCAAAAGGTACATTTCAGGCACAAGCAAGTCCCCACTTCTGCAACATTCACATTGTTCAGAGTTGTTGCAAGAGGTCATCGTCCTTTGCAATTACACAATGCAGCAAGTAGGAAATGTAACCAAATTCCAACTGATTTGAACTGCTTGAAATCAGGACTGAATAATTACTTTTAAGCTTTGTTGACTGGAAAAAAACCGGAACAACATCAGTCTCAACAAACTCAAAGCTTAATTAACAAATGTCCCAGTTTGACCCACTAGCAAAATATGGACATTGGCTTGCCCTTGACCACAAAACATCTCTTTCGACACACAGGAGAGGCACGTTTCTGTTCCCATCAGACACATCTCAGAGCACTCTGAGCTCACTGTACCTTTTCCCAGTCATAAGGGTATCAACAAGTGTGGTGACTAGCTCTTGCTGATCCTGTTCACTTCCTAGTTCATATATCAGCCCAAGACCTTTTGAAGCAACATCTTGACTAAGCTCTGCAAGAGATTTTTACAAAGTAAAATTAAAGATAAGCATGTAATTAAGTAATACAAATATTTAAAAAAACAAAATCACGATCTAGCAAAGGGAGCTCTGTGCTGCTGTTCACAGCTCTACATTTCAGAGCATATCCAGTCTGGCAAGACAGAAGCCTTGCATTCTGAAGCAGCAATTTGTTCTGAAGGCACATCTACCACGAAATTAGGTGACATTTTCATGTTAATATTTAATATTGTCACTGTAGGTTTTGAAACAGCAGAGGCACACTGCTAGCCCCTGAAGTCCAGAAAAGTGAATGGTAATACTCTCTTTAACTTCATGAGGTTTGGATAGGCTGCCAGATGCAACCCTTTCACTTAGCTGTCATGGGTAAACCTGTAAGGCAAAATCTGCTACCTTAAAGAGGGCTTAGAGTTCCTGTCCAGGCAGAACTATGTGATACACATCCTGCTGCCCAAAGCAGAGCAGAAGTAGCATGCTGTACACTTTGTTATTGCAGTCTGAAGGGGCAAATACAGGAAAAGATTTGTGTTTGGTTAGCAAAACACAGAAAAAAGCTGTGCTCGTCTCTTCATGCAATGCTAAGACAGAAAATAATTCCTATTACATCAAAAATGCAATGTTTTTACAGACACCTTTTAACACTGTGACAGAGAGGACACAGGTAATTTTCTGCCTGTTTAAAGATTCCCTCCATTCTGTTAAAAGACCACCAAAATTCAAAACTCTTAAGCTGTGACAGTACTTACCATCACTATCTGACAGAACTGAAATAAATGCACCTTGAATATCCTTGAGATGAGACTGTAAGATGAGAAAAAAGGACATTATTTTAAACCCAGGGCTTGGATCCTTTATCTGGTCTCAAGGCAAGGCCACACAGAGTTACCCATTGGAGCAACACCTATGGTGAGAACTGCCCTCCCCTCTAGACTGGTAAGCAGCAGCCTGACTGACACTCACAGAAGATAATAGTTACTTGTCCAGCACTTTTTTTACAGCTACCATGCCATTATTAAGCCACGTATTTTATATTCCTCGTCTAACACATGGCAGTAATGCATCATAAACATTGCTTGCAGCCAGATGGGGCTATCCTTTGTGCAAGGACATCTTTTCTTCATCCCCAAACTAGTGGATTTTGCCACTTCTCACAAGATGCATTGTTTAGATGAGTGTAATATACAACAAGGTTTTACATGTAACAGCTCACATTTGCAAAGCACCTGCTACACTAAAGTCCTTGATCATGACCTAAAAAGCACAAAGTTACGTGGTCTCATCACAGTCTGTAGTACCTCTACGCAGAGAGAGGACATTTTGAATGAGAATGCTTTAGTAAGTCCTTGTATAGGACCTTTCACATTCTCTCACTACAGACAAGCACCATAAACACATGGTTTTCATCAAAGCGCACCAAAAATACAGTGAAGCACATCATAACTACTCCTAGTACCAAAATTGTGTAAGTTCTGTGAAACAAATGAGTCTAGGAATTCTATTTAGTTCTCCCTCTTCTTCCCCTCCTAGATCTCCTTTTTAATATTTTCCAAAAATAAAACTGAAAAACTACATAGACGCCAATCTCTCCTTCGCAAGGGAAGATGTGCTGCTACTTCACCTTACAACAGTTATTTACACTAAGCTCACTGTGACTTGAGTGCAAGTCAGATGTTTACAAGGTGGCAAACACCTTGTTTATCTGCCAGTTAGTACACTCCCCTAGTAACAAAAGATAAGCCATGTCTCAAAAAGACATCAGTAAGGACTGCAGCAGCACTGGGGGAAAAAAGGCAATGGAAATCGAGGGTAAGAAAGGGATAGAAAGGAGGTGAGAAGCAAAAACAGGGACAAGGAGCTTAGGAAAGAGCATAGTTCTTACCTTAATTGCTTTGTGTGTGCTCAGCTTCTTCACCATTGACAGAAGCCAGATGCAGGCTGCTTGCCTAACGTGTGGGTTGGGGCTGATAATGTGCTTGTTCAAAATAAGGTCTAGAACCCAGGGAACCACGTCATTCACTTTCAAATCTGTATGAAAGAAAGAAAGGTGGAGGGGATGGGAAGCAGGGGGGGGGGGGGGGGGGGCACTGTGAGAATCACCCACACCCAATTTTAATTTCAATATAATGTGCAGCAGTGATGAAAAACCTAATCAGCCCACGCATATTCAGGTGACACCTTAATCTCTACCTATCCAGGAAAACCACTGGAGTCCCTGTGAAAGTATTTCTCCTAATAGAAACACTGAATAGAGCCCTCCTAGCAAAACTGTTTTAGAGCCTGTGGCCAAGAGGAGGTACCACTCCTACTGCGTAAGATTCAGTGCACCAGGTTTTTTTTGTTAAGACTCAAAATTCCTGGAGCGATATCAGGGCTCAGTTTCTGCCTCATTCTGCACATGCTCAGCTTTGTGCATACTGGAGATCTAAGACCACTCTCACAACATTAAAACACATGTTTGCAGGTCTGAGGCTGGTATTTACAGCTGTCTGAAGTTGGCATTTTGTCATGCTTGTATTTCAACAGGTACAGCATCTTAGTCCTTAAATAAAATTTCTGTGTTTACTGCATGTCACTTAATAATATGAGTCCAAGTTGTTGGAAAGAAACTTGGAATTTAATTTTATAAACCTATATTCCAGTGCATGCTTCAAAATGCTACTTTAAAAGGTCTGCATATGTTAAACCTGAAAGTAATGCAACATGGCAAACCAAAATGAAAAAGATAAAACAAATGCAGTGTCAACTAGCAATGAATTGTATTTCATCAAGAAGCTATTTAAACAGCACATGAAATATTCTTCTACCCTCTGAGCACATGGACTTGAAGATATGAAACAACATATATATAATCAGCATTGCAGAACACCGAGCAGTGCATTAACAAACACAGATGTCTCTTACTTCTACCGTTGTCCAACAAACACGACGGAAATAAAGTTACGGAGCCCAGTGTTTGCCCAGAACTGTGAGATTTTACATTTCTCAACCCAGCCCCTGTATTATGAAGGCCTACCTGAAGGAGGGACATATTCCTCCTCTGTGACTGTCCATGCATCACGTGCAGCCACTGAGCTGGTTCCCACAGCAGCACTGGTAATAGCTTCGCCAACAGTGAACTGCAGCTCTATTTGTTTGGCCTGGAAAACCCAATAGAGCCTCAGTGACAATAATAATTACACATCAAAACCTTTGGCACTTACCCCATACCACACCACAGTCTTTCTCCCAGCCCCAACTCTCAGCATCAATCTGCAACAAGATAACTCTTATGGGGAGGTTCTGAGACTATTCAACACCTGAGACCCACTAAAATTGATGGAAACTGAGCCAATGTCAAACTTTCCAAAATGAATGGTAAGAGCTAAAATTTCCACTCGTAATCTTAAAGCATACCTCCTACAAAGCATTTGCTAGTCTCTGCGAAAGTTCAGCTTAGTGAACAGAAAGAATTGAAGACAAAGGATAAAAATAAAACAGAATTAGAACAACACGGCCAGTCATTAATACAAATTACTGTGGCTTTGTTACAGTATGCAGTACAAAAAGATTCGCCCGTAATTCCATCCAGAAGTTGATAATCTCTAAGAGATGCACAGATTTGTTTTTCACATTAAAGGAATTCAGACAATACTTTGCTTTACTTCCTGTTCTCTTTCCACTGTTCTCCAGGACCTCAGGAAGAGAATGTGCAGAACTCTGCCAATTTTTGTCATTATTTATGACGAATCTTGAGTTGTAGGAACTGACTTTTATACCTGCTGAGTATCTTCTAGATTGCTTTCCTTACTCTCCGGAAACACAAAATGCTTAGGCACTTGGAGAAGTAAGCCCATAGCTTCCTGCAATCCAAGATACACTGGCTTTTTTTTTTCCAAGTACACATTCTATAAAGGAAGCTGTAATGTCTCTAAGCAGTTACAGGAGATAAACATTCATAAAAAAAGCATTCAAACAGAAACACTCAATGTAGTATAAAGAATAATATACCGATAGTGCCTCACCTCCACAGAATCCATTAAACCCTGCAACAGTAGCTTCTGGTGGGGAAAATCTTCATCTCCCACTGGAAAGTAACCTAATGTTTGTATTGCTCGTTCCTTTATCTTAAATACAAACAAAAAACCAACACCATCACATAACCTTCCTGTAATTCCACAAGATACACTTTAAATCCAATCTTTGTCAACCTTGCTGAAGTTTCACTTAAGGTACCAGAAGTTAAGACAGGCAAGATCAATCAGTTCATCTCCCTTCCAAAACAAATGTCCTGTAACCTTGGAGGATTATTTCCAGGTACAAGAAGATACTCAAAATTTTCCTTCATATTTTTCATCCCTTAAGCTTGTACTCATGACTGTAGAAATCACAAGCAATCAGTTGCTAGACACCATTGGAAAAATCCTTAGCTTATTCTGAAAACCTTTAGCCTAATTCTGACTCTATAGCCAATGATAATTTCTTTAAAAACCAAGGCTGAGTTTGGCAGGTAATACATAAACCTGGGGACAAAGCATTCCAGAAATGAACAAAAATCGTAACAACACTACAAAGTCTTGCCTTATTTGTTTCCTTGCTGGAAGGGATTCGGGCCAATAAGCTTTCAACAAGTTGGAGTTTTGTAAATCCTGTTCCTTCGCTGGGGATTGGCAAAGGGCCGTTCCTGCCAATCTCCCCAAGAGCCATGCAGGCAGCCACCACGAGGAAGGGAGAAGTGCTGTCCAGAAAAGAACCTGCAAAAAAGCAAAACAGGATGACTTGGATTTTGTATTATTATTTAGCAGCCGGCAGGCAGGCACTTAGATTTTTCTCATGCAAGAAGCAAAGCATTTCTCTCCTCTACACCCGACAGGAAGCACTATGCTAGAACAAAATCAAAGCAAACGGAGGTACGGAGAGGAGACTAGGCAGTGGCACCGCTCCTAATTGTGCTCTGTTTGTCTATGAGCTAAGAGTCCACCTAATTCTTGTTGAAAAGGGTTTCATCCATACATGTCAGAAGATGACATTTTTACAGGCTGTAAATTCTATCACAGAAAGTGAACTCAAAATTTCAGTATCAATGGGCTGAGTATCATAAAAAAGTCCTCAGCCTGGAGTGGCTGAAAAAACAACTGTTACATGCAGCAAAGTCTTAGGCAGGAAGTTACCTATTGTCTCTGTCGTCGACTTTATGAGCTGTTCCTGTCCCTGCATGACTCTGTTTGGCTGTTCTATGTCATGTAGCTCCATTGTTCTGATCTTCTCTTTGGCCAAGTACCTTCCTACTGTAAATCCCAAAGCCAATAAGGATCCATGTTGGACCTCCGGGCTCTACAGACAACACCAACAGTGCAGAAAATCTCATTTTCAGAGTAAGTAACACTTTGCAAAAAGCACTGATTTAAAAACACATATGGACAAGCCAGATGAGAAAGCACCCTGAAGAACACAGAGTTCTAACACATAATACAACAACAGAGAGTCTGATACTGCTAGTGCTCTCTGGTGGATGAATTCCTTTAAGATAGATCAACAAAACTTAAAAAGAGGCTTAGGAGGACAGATTAAGAACTTATCACCAGCATTCTCATCTCTAAAGTCTACCCTTTGGTAGTTAGGCAAAAAAAAAATTAAAAAAATTCAACTCATCTGATTTGTAAGTACATACTTATGAAGGTGAACTAAGCCAATACTATGTTGGACATACTCAGACTGTGGGGACAAAATGTACCCTTTGGAAAAAAGCAGTAAAGGGGAATTACTCTAGGTTTCTATTGCTAAGAATGAGAACACACTTGGCCTATGCATACTGGAGGCAATGCCTCTATACAGTTCAGGAGGACAGACTGTGAAATCTAGTTACTACAATTAAATGTCAAGAACATTAATTTCTCCATTGCTGATTTGGTGCTTAGACTATATAATGACAGTGCTTGTTCCCATAGATGAATTCTAACAAAAGGATTTTATGCAGAAATAAGGGTGTGAGGCTTAAATGCTACCTTAATTTAAAAAGAAAAAAAAAAACAGAAAAAGGCAGGGAGCAGTAGCTTAAATTCAGATTAGTTAATGTATTTATTTGTTTTTTATCACAACCCTGCTTGGACATGAGGGACTGCTACTTGTTGTGGTCTCACAGCAGCAAAGCCAGTTGAGGACGGGTCCTTGCCCCCTCTTCACTTCAGCTATTCATTTACACCGCAATCCTCACTGAGCTACTGGACACCACCACCATCCCTAGCTGTACTGATTCAACTGGATTTGTACACTTGCAGCAAAACAGAGCTCTAATTGACTCAAACTCAAAAATGCATGGGAACACCATAAACCTCTTTAATCTCAGCTAGGTTTTGTGAAAGGTCAACCATGGCTTCATGGGTGACTGGGGCAGAAAGCACCTATGCTGGCTTCCTGGCAGCAGAAGCTGCACCCTACGTAAAACCAAGCAATGACACGGCTCTGGCTCGCAGATGCAGCTTTCACATATTAAAAAAAAATCGTGTTTGTTAATTAAGGCATAAAGTGACCAGCACTTCTTGTCAGCATTTGAGCCTGTTACCTGCGATGTAAAATGGTGGCCCATTAAGTTCTTCAGAGGCACTAATATAAAAACATCTTGGAGAAATATGACCTAAAAATGCTACTACTGTCCTTCCTTTTCAGGATTCAAGATATACCAGCACAGAAACCTCCAATTTGTTTTCAGGACTCCTTCTTCATGCTCGTAGTTGCAAAATGCAGAGAAAGGGATAATGGGAGGGGGAAGAAGCTGCAGGAGGAAGCGATACAGCAGTGGAGGGCTGCTGAGATGTCTGTGTAGGGTAGGAGGGAGGAAGCCAGACCTCATCCAGTAAAGGCTGCTGGTGGGAGAAGACCTGGGCAATGGGGAATCAGGAGCCTGCTATGGCTCAGAAGGGGAGGGAAAGTCAAACATTTAGTGAGTTAAACATTTTCTTAGTTCTGCAGGTAACCATAGCTACTTACAAACAAGGAATTGGTAAACTGAGGTAAGTAGTGTGATCTACTACTACACAATGGGATGAGAAATATTTCACTGGCTGAAACTGGTTACATACATGATGGCTTTCCTTGAGAAGCACCTCCAGAAAATTCTCCTAACGACCTTAACAGCTTTGGGGATTAATTTATTTCAAGATCTGTTGCACTCACCTACAACAAAAATCCCTTCTCACCATTCAACTGGAAGTCAGCTAGTTAATTTTACACTCAGATTAAGGCTAATACATGCTGGATACACTGTAAGATTCAGATTTTCTATCAGTTACATGACACAATAGAAAACAAGAAGAAGCAGACAAAGGAAGGTAGTTACATGGTTGTCTTTTGTCATCTTGATCAGCTGCTCCAAGGAGGTCCTAAGCTCATCTCCAGACATGGTAGACAGCACTACAGAATAAAACAGGGCTGCAAGCTCACGCATTTCTTCTTTGTTCGTGTTCATCAGGCTCTGCAGGAGTTTTAAAAAGAAACAAAATATGGACGCAGCTTCTTATACAGTCTTCTGAGTCTTGCACTAAATTCAGCAAAGAATTCATTACACACTCAGCATTTCAGAGGAAGATTACCACTAGCCACAACAG